>NC_135559.1:8496258-8578758 GCF_964340395.1 Glandiceps talaboti
CTACTTGTAACAATAGCTGGCACGTAGGATGCGAAACTTTCTGAACACGGGTTTTCACGTTTATCAAATAATAAATGCTGACAGTCCGACAATGCAAGCCTCATCATCTATCAAATTTATGTCTTTTGAGATCATGACATGTAATAGAATGGCACCGTGTCAAGTCTTTACAATCTTCTCTTTCTGTTTGACTACGGTCTCATAAAAGAGTGTTTTCACGCTATAATGAAAAGTAAAATATTTCAAGAGCGCTATATTATAGAACTGAAAGGTACTAGTACGTTTGTATTCAGAATTTGAATGCTGATCGGGTTTATTCATCATGGCCATCACCATTTGAATTTTAGACTCGAGTTCGTGCGAAATCTCGCTTTGGGAAATTACGTAGTAATGATAACGTGGGAACGAGGCTGTTAACCCCAGTCAGTCGTCTGCTGCATTTCAAGAACGAAAAATTTGTGTGTTAAAAGATGACGTCAGTATGCACATGATGTGCTCATCGACACTTGGCACTCTGAATTTAGAATGAATTTACTATTGAATCTAAATTGAGAATACAATGTGTGGTTGTGTCAAAAACTGACCCCACAAAAGCCAGTTAACCTGTAATAAAGTCCGTATGACACGACAAAAAATTTACTACCATTTGCTACATTTTCATCATCTGGCACAAAAAAAAGAAAACTGAATTGTTGATGTATTAATAGACTTTTGTAGAGCCAGACGATAAAATGTAGCAATGTTAGCAAAGTTGTTGTGGAGTCAGACGATAAAATGTAGCAATATTAGTAATATATATTTTTGTAGTGCCAGACGATAAAATGTAGCAATATTAGTAAGATTTTTGCAGTGCCAGACGATAAAATGTAGCAAGGTTTTTTTGTCTCGCCAGACGTTAAAATTTAGCAATATACAGCAAGGGTTTTGTCGCGCAAGATGACGTCCTTTTCAGGTAAGCCTGGATTCAGATTGTACAATATTATTCCAGAGTCGTGGTTTAGTCAAATAAACAATTTCAATGTTCCTATTACTCGACCCTATCTAGTATTTATCTTCTGAAAACCTAAACTTTAAGAAAAAATATTAGTTTTTTATTTATTTTATTTTTATTACTATTTGTACATGTAATAGGGGTGTTTTAAAACTTCGTTCACATCACAGCAGTTTGTATCTATTAGCTTAATGCTGGTGTAAGGCTGTCAAAGGAAATTGTATATAATAATAAATTCTGATGTCACGTGGCTCGATTGAAAGTCAAAATGTTATATGTGTTGAAATTTAGAGAGAGTGATTCCTTGATCAACATAGAACAGGTTTGTGAGATCTCAAGTCGTCAGAAATCCTATCATGTCAGAAGTATATCAATATGGCCGCCAGGAAACCCAAAAGAGGTGAACATTGTAAGGGTAAAAAGATTTCTTTGAAAGAATATACAAAGTACCGACAACCATATAGCAAGGGACTAAAGACAATCATTTCCGGAACATAAAAAAAGAAAATACAATCTATGCCTATCTTTGAAGATTAGAAAAAATGGGCTTTGAATATTAGAAACATATCTTCCTTATACACAAAAACGATCTTGTCGTGCTCTAGCCAAAATGGCGCCAAACATCAGTGCTATCGATTTACCCCTATGTGTTGTATTGTCGGAGTCGTCTGCCAAATTATGAACGTTTAGAGCAAGACGTTTGTCGTATAATACTTTAACAATCGGCAGCAAGATGCTCAGGAAGAAAGATACGAAAATTTAGCAAAATAGTAAAATACAGTGGAAGGGAATAAAGGAAGGGGTGGGGTGGGGCTGGTGGTTGATATCACAAACTGATACAAAGTAGGGAGAATTGATATTTAGATCATTTGTATAAAGGGCATCGGCGGCAAATAAGTAGAACACAAATCTTTGAGTCTTAACACTAGATGAGTCGTGGGAATTGTTGATAGTTACATTAACCTTCACGATAACTCGTAGAATTGGTAATTTCTACATTCTGTTTCATTCAGTGTGTTAACACGTCACAGACGATGATTATAACATACTTGCCATAGAAACATAGGTGGAGAAGAAATGATGTAAGTCATTAAATTGGAAAGCTCGATCAACTTCTGAAACTTGTCAACTTCAGCGTTCCCGCCATAAATTGTCCAAAACTCCACCCCAGGCTCCATTTATCATACCTGTTGTTGTAAAGAAAATGCATCTAAACCTTTATATGCAATTTTTCATTCTGATTACCTGAAAGGAAATGTCCAGTCAGGCTGATTTCTACCTACAACTAAGTACACTTGTATTGATTACTGCTATCAACTTAAAGAAAAAATCCAGACTTATTTCTTGTCTTTAATAGTACACTTGTATTGATTACTGCTATCAACTTAAAGAAAAAGTCCAGTCAGACTTATTTCTGTCTTTAGTACACTTGTATTGATTACTGCTATCAACTTAAAGAAAAAGTCCAGTCAGACTTATTTCTGTCTTTAGTACACTTGTATTGATTACTGCTATCAACTTAAAGGAAAAGTCCAGTCAGACTTATTTCTGTCTTTAGTACACTTGTATTGATTACTGCTATCAACTTAAAGAAAAAGTCCAGTCAGACTTATTTCTACCTGTAGTACACTTGTATTGATTACTGCTATCAACTTAAAGAAAAAGTCCAGTCTGACTTATTCCTGTCTTTAGTACACTTGTATTGATTACTGCTGTTAACTTAAAGGAAAAGTCCAGTCAGACTTATTTCTGCCTTTAGTACACTTGTATTGATTACTGCTATCAACTTAAAGAAAAAATCCAGTCAGACTTATTTCTGTCTTTAGTACACTTGTATTGATTACTGCTATCACCTTAAAGAAAAAGTCCAGTCAGACTTATTTCTGTCTTTAGTACACTTGTATTGATTACTGCCATCAATAATTACCGGACGCCCATGCGTCGATATTTACATTAAAAGAATAAATAGTTATAGTTTTGGTCCGGATCCACTATTATTTTTCATAGCATTGTATCACGTATACAGCTGCACATACAAGTTTACCTACAGGCGATTTAATATATTACCGGATGTACAACATCAAGGCTGTGTCATAAATTAATTATGACAAATCAATTTGTCGCAAAACAAAAATGGCCCATTTACAGTAGACATTGTTCGCCAATATTATCTTTCGTTTAACTAAGAAAATACGAGCGACCTAAGGAGTCTTGTCACTACGAGTCGGTAGAAAACTGAGTAGTGACATATCTCTTAGTTCACGAGTATTTTTCGGATGAAAAAAGGAAAGTATTGGGAAATAATGTTATTATACATCCTCAAGGTAAAAATTAGGGAAATAATGTCGTTTTTTGAACGTTTTGATTCGTATTTCTAGCACCGCAGAACCAGTGACGTAGACACGAGTTGTCACCATGACCTAAATTGACCTAGCGGTGTACATTTTCCAATCGGGAAACTTTATAGATTCAGTTAAAGCTGAAATTATTTAATATTTTTTAGTACATTTATTCCTGTGTGAAGTTTTGTCATGTTATTTCAAGGGGTAAAAAAATAAAGTGTCCAGAAAGTAGTAGAACTCTAACCAGTATCTGATATAACGTAATAATGATACCATGATGTAATTTATTGGTAACCAAGAAAAGTCTTGGTTACCACTGGCCTCTTTGTGCAGAGAAATCACTGACTAGTTCGCAATATGTTTAGTATGTATAGTGTCAATGCACAGTAGGATATAATATACACACGACATCATGACGTAATTTAATGGTTACTAATAAATTAAAGATACCCATCACATTGGCACTGTCTCAGTTATCTTTCAATGTGTACAATCCACCCTTATCGACTCAATTAGAATATATTTTTAAATGTGTGTATTATGTCAGTTGACGTTGACTTGTTCAGTTCTCACTGCACAATAGGGTATAAAAATGACATCATGATGTAATTTAATGGTTACTAATAAATTATAGATACTCATTACAGTCCTGGTTATCTTTTTGTGCATAAAAATCCCGCTTATCGACTCGGAATTGATTCCCAAATTTGTTCAGTTCTCCCTGCGCAAAAGGATATCATATACAAATGACATCATGACGTAATTTAATAGTTACTAATAAAACAACAACCACAGTCTAAAGTACCGAGCAGCTTTGTGTATACAACGTGGAATTTATTGTAAATATGTGTAGTGTTTATAAAGTCATTTTGAGTCGCACACTGACTCTTTAAACCAAAACGGATCTAAGTCCCAGCAGACTGTCACTTTAATTTTCAAATATCCACACTGCACGTCGAAATGTACACAGAAGGAGTTCAGCATATATTGTTCATTACTCTGTCATACACGTATATAAGACATAAAATATTAAGCTATTATGAAACTCCAGTATATTTTCCCGCCATTCCGGTGCTGTTAATAACATGTGATTTCCTGTAGTCAACCTATGTATTTATTACTTTTCTGTCACTTTGTATGTAGAGACAAATTCATCAAAACCCGCCAATAAAAAAACCTATAAATCATTGACAGTGATAAACGGCCTGTAAGTTTGAAACTGCTCGCTGCGTAAAATACAGTGAATTTCACAATACTGTTCAACTTTTCTGTTTTATGCAACCATGCAGAAATCAACAAGAAACTGCGTATGCCACATTTCAATAGCAAGATTGCAATTTTTACTGTGAAACCCCCCCCCCCCCCATTTATATGTATATCAAGTCCATGCAGACATTCGGGCACCAATATTGTTCCACGATGAAGGGCGCGTAAAATGTCCTTTGTGGTGTTCATTTGATGTCTGTATGGTGGCAAGTGTAGTTCATTTCACTTAGACAAAATGTAGCAAGAAACTGTACTCATTCAATATGTTTAGTTTCTTATTGGTTTCTTCGTGGTTGTATCAAACAGAAAAGCTGAACGGTATCGTGAAATTCGCTGTAGTAATAATTGCATTTATGCCAGTCTTGTTAAGGAATGTAAGCGAGGTACGGATCGTCACACTAAAATAGTTATATTTTACTAATATTTGCCATTCAAATTTTTTATATTATTTTTAATATCATCACTACTTTTCTCGAAGATTATAAAATGAATTTCAATATTGTGGATAAAGCTGAACTAGCAGCAACTGAACACGTTTTTTAAAAAATGTTTTGTTAGATACAATAACTTACTCATTATGTTGTACACCCTGAACAGTATTGAATCACCTATGGAAGAATGTATTTTTTTGAAGCTGAATACGTGATAACTCAAATCAAATTGATTTGTCGGTCCGTACCCAAATGTCAGCGCCCTCAACGGTGATCACGATTTAAACCTGTTATTGCAGTACTAATGGATAAGATCGACCACTGATTAACATGTACAATGTCTGATTATTGGTATTTTATCACTTTTCAGTGAATGAAATGTGGTTTTATGATCTACAGTTACAAACTAGTGCAGTTTAATATGGTGCATTTGAATACCAAGCTTTCACTCCAAGTTTAAACTTGTCACTTCACCACCTACGGATAATATTGACCACTAATCAATAGATACAATGTCTTTTTTATAAGTAACTAACCAATTTTTGGTGAATATATATATTTTGTTACTTGATGACAAGAATATCTCAGTTGCAGTTAGTGCAGCCACTGTCGTCAAAATTAGCATATTTAGGTGATGATGACGCTAATAAGTGAACATTGAAAGATAATTTGTTATCATTAGTATTGGCGGAAATGGAATGTTCTTCAAATATCGCAATTAGGAAAATTGCCGTACACTGTACATATGGTACAAGGGAGCGGTTCATACAAAGAAGAACAAGAAACCATTCGATACTAGACAGTTACACCAAGTCTCCCTAGCTCCATTTGTTTGTTTGTTTTGTGCTTGCGTTCATGCGTGCGTGCGTGCGTGCGTGCGTGCCTGTGTGCCTGTCTGTCAGTCAGTCAGTCAGTCAGTCAGTCAGTCAGCCAGTCTGATCTTTTGTATATCTTTTGCTGGCGTAGTGTTTCAATCACGAGACATGATCTTTTGGATGCAAAAACAACACATTTCAATCCCAGGCTAACAATAACAAAGATAGGCTTCTGCTGAAAACATTACATATGGGCTAAACCTTGATGATTTTTATAGTGACTTCAATTGTTCACTTTCCAACTGATATTCAACATTGTAACTTGACTACATCTACATCCTCATGTGCGGCACCTCTCTATATATTTTTTTTCTTTTGTAATTAAAGTTGTCTGAGTAAGACTGAGTGTAAAATATGTTATGTCACATGAGTGAAACACAAATTGAAGGCAACATCATTTGTACTGTAACAGCAAACCTTTTTCTAAATGAACTTTTCATACACGTTGAGTGATAGAACCTCTCGAATATTATAACTGTTTGTGCATTGTATATCAATTTTACCGGACCAGGTTATGAGCGCAGCTTTTATAAAGACCATAAAAATGCAGTCTTCATGCTTTTATGGTACTGGTGTGTGTGACGAGTAATTTTCACGAAGTGGCGTCTGACATGTTTTCCTTCCTTCTGACGTCTTTTTCCTTCCGTCGCGATCGGTTGTATACGCATAGGAATTCACAGTAAGCGAGGAGTATGTCGAGAGCAATGACCCTCGCAGGGTCATACAATCACGTGATATCCCCCACCTTCTAGCAGTCACGTGACTCAAATATAACCAATCATTATAGTTGTTGCATCTGTGACGGGTAAACGCACAGTAAACCAAGGGGAAGACCGTTTGTATGAGACAAACGCACACAGTTAGCTTAATACCCATTGAGCGTCCAAAGTAATAGCACTTTTAACATATCAATGGATGGATTCCATGTCTCAATTTAGTTTTAAAGAGAGTTTCTACAACACTGCACAATATCACTTTAAAAACTAAGCATCTGTTGAATTCAATTTCAGTGTTTTAGAATCTAATAATAGTATTTAGATTTTACTCTGTCTGTATGAGTCATTAAGGGATCGTGCTTTTGTTGTGGGGGGGGGGGGGCAGCAGTATGACTGCAAAATTGATAGTTGAGTGAAAGGTTCCTCGTAGTAGACCAGTAATGTGGGGACATTTGACAGTCCCCTTAACCATTAAGTACAAATATGTCTCTTGTGTACTTATTTGTTAGTCTGGGTTAAAGGTCAAATGTGATTGGCAGTGAACGGATTTAGGGTCAAAAGGTCAGCCGTCTCTGGCCCAACTATTGTAAAATGCACCTCAGAAATAAACCTCAGAAATAAATTACTTTGTTCAAGGAAACTCCAATCCATTCTCAGTTGAAATCGAGAGAGAAAATCAGTTTTCACCGTACACACTTTTGAAATAGAAGTCAAAATGTTGTTAAAGTTATGCAATTAAAGCATCAAAATAGTATGGCCACTGAATACGGTGTTAACTTCATGGGAAAATAAACTAAATATTGATTTGCTTGAAAATAAGATAATCATTGTGCATTGGACATTGAGCAGTTCCTAAGGTGCGACAGCAATAGGTCAATATAGGATAAAAAACTATATTAGTTTGGGGTGGAACAGGGGAAGGGGATGAGATTGGGGATGTGAATAATTTTAGTTCCCATCGGACAAAGACGATTTTACTTTAAATAGGATCGGTTTTGTACCCCTGAATATAAATATTTCTAACGAATGTCGTCAAATTGAGAAATTCGAGAGAGATTAAAGAATTTACGTTATAGTAAATGCAAGTCGATAAAAGAGCATATTTCTCACTACATACTGGCTTTGTATTCATAGCATTATATACTACTGAATATAGAATTGATTGTGCTGTCTGAAACATTTTTTTCAATTTTTGGTGCGTTAAGTTAGAAGTCAAGTTTCCAAGCCTCCTTGTTGAAAAGTTCACTATTAATTACCAACTACAAGTGCAGAGCAGTCAGTCAGTCAGTCAGTCAGTCAGTCAGTCACTCAATCTGTTAGCCATCTGTCTGCCTGTCTGTCTGTCTGTCTGTCTGTCTGTCTGTCTGTCTGTCTGTCTGTCTGTCTGTCTGTCTGTCTGTCTGTCTGTCTGTCTGTCTGTCCGTCCGTCCGCCCGTCTGTATGTATGTATGTCTGTCTGTCCGTCCGTCCGTCCGTCCGTCCGTCCGTCCGTCCGTCCGTCCGTCTGTCTGTCTGTCTGTCTGTCTTCAGCTGGTCTGTATGTACGGTGACAGTTACATCAGTAGGGCTGGTTAAATTATGGATCACATACAAATATGAGAACACCTTGATAGTCCTTGACTACATTACCTAGACTGTATCCACTCCTAAGTATGAAATGTGGCGTCCCTAGGTGTATATATTAAGTTGTCAAGTCAGCATCACAACTAAAAAACAAGTGATGCTTCTAACATGGGATGATTGATATTCAAGCATGAGTAAGCTTTCAATTGATAGGTAGATGAGAAAAGAGGGCTGGATTGAATTGTGCATTGTAGCGTTAATGATAAAAGTCCATCACGTTACAGTCACTGCTCCACACGTTGTGAGCACCGCTATCAAGTCGACGTCGCTCATAAAACCAAACCCCGAGGCTAGTACGCATGCATCCTGGAAATGATAACAACATTCCTTACAGATGGATTCATTTTCATATTGCGACCAGAGTGTTTTGTTTAGAACAAGCTGACGATGCTTTCCAGTGGATTGTCACGTTTCCCAGTAACGCGGGATGACAGAGAAAGATCGTGTCGTTTCTCTCATCACACGGATTACGGCTGGACAGGAACACACACATATATATGATGTAAAACAATGTGAAAACCATTTGCTGTGTTCTCAACATTATAAAATGATGGCGGATAAAAGGGCACACATTGTTTTACTGTTCGCAGCTGGAAGATATTCCTTAAAAAAGAGAAATCTCACGATAAGCCCCACAGGTAGGAAGCTCGAAATGTGACTTCCGTTACATTACTACTACTGCTTTAGTGGCAAGCGGTAATTCTTTTGTTGGGAAAGCGCAAAACAGAATGAAGACGTTTCCAGTATTTTGAAGTAAGTGTAATTGAAAAAAAAGAAACACAGTGCATTCACTTGATGCATTCTACTTTATTGAAAGTTTAAATGTCGTTCGTGACATGGTTTGTAATAAGAATACATACAATGTGAAGTGTTTACAGACTGCCAGCTTTAGCAAACTGGGCTATTTTTTTCCCGATGTATAGAGCTGTTGGCAGTATTTGCAATTTCGTTACAAATTAGTATGTTGTATGAACACTGTGTTGTTTTTTTATCTCGACACATCCAGAAACTGACTGCATTATTTTGATGTGTAGATTCGTGGTTATGGCAAAAGTATTCATCTCTCGCTCTCTCTATCCGAATGTCTACCTACCTGCTTGCTTGCCCGCCTGTCTGTAGATATGCCTAGTCACATGTCTGTGTATCTCTGTGTCTTTCGCTCAAGATTCGATCCACCTGTCTTATTACTTAGATTTCGTCTACCAACCCCAGTCTCTATTGTCTGTCTGTCTGTCTGTCTGTCTGTCTGTCTGTCTGTCTGTCTGTCTGTCTGTCTGTCTGTCTGTCTGTCTGCCAATGTATGTATGTATGTATGTATGTATGTATGTATGTATGTATGTATGTATGCCAATCAATGTCTTTCTCTCTGTCAATCACAGTTTTATTGATCCATGACTTGATCCCTTTCTTTTATTGATCCCTTTCTCTGTTTTGACTCTGTTTAACGCTGTCTGCATATCTGTCTGTCTGTCTGTCTGTCTGTCTGTCTGTCTGTCTGACTGAATGTCTACATCTCTTCCGTCTTCTTCCTCGTCTGACGTCGCACCGTCCAAATGAGTACGTCTTCAGCAAGAACCATATTTCACCGTGGCAGTGGCAGTGGCAGTGACATCATTTCATCGTGTTATTACACTAATGAGAACAGTTGTGCATGTTTTATGCAAGCCCAATATAATCTCATTGACAGGACCGTTTTATAAAGATTGCCTTGCCGGCAAGATTAATAATTAATAGTCACTTTACTACAGTTCAGAGTTATCAAATGTCTATTTGACATAAAATAAAGGGTTGCTACTGCCTTTCATTATAAATACCTTTACACAAAGAGCATTCTTTTGTTGAAACTGTGTGGTAAATTATTTTTGGTTAGATTCATAGTCTTGTTCAGTTTAGGTTATTACTTGTATATCACAACGAATCGGTAGAAAGTGTTGTATCCACGTAAAATTCTTGCCCTAAAATGAATTTTTAATACGCCTATAAATTCTCGTTCCAGGTGGAGATTTCAAAGTACAATTGCAAAAATTAGAGTATCTATAATCCCTTTCTGTGTTCACACTCCAAATAAAAGGGTAATTCATACAGTTTCCTGGCACAATCTGTGAATGAAAAGTAATTTACTTATTAAAATTATATAACAGTGTCAGTGGGGGAATTAGAAATAGGACGTTCTTCCAGTTTGTCTTAAAAGGGAACATCATTGAGCGAAATAAAGACATTTTAAATCGAATCTTATAGATTGGTTTTGTTCATTTGTTTAAATTGTGTTACGTGCGATTACGGAAAAATATGAAGTTAGTCGGAATATTCTTAGTTTTTTTGACTTAGCGGTTAAATAACACGGGACCTGCTTTGTCACCTGGGAGTTAACCTCTGACCCTATACTGGTGCTAATTAGATATGCATAACCTGGAGAAATAAATAACCTGAATATTCATGCCACAAGATCCACTGTTGGAAATTTATCTTAACCCTCTCACTATTATTCTATAGCTTAGCCACTATTGTTTATGTTCACTCCCCCACCAGTGTTTTGATAAATGAAGCTTTCTGTAATCACCAAGTACAATGGTTTGCTAGTCAAACGTTGGCACCAATATAGGGTCAAAAGCTGACCCCCAGGTGACATCGCAGTTCCAGTGCATTATGGAGAAGTCAAGAGCTCAAACAAATTAAACTTTCTATTTCTCCGTGATACTGTGTAATATCAAACAAAGATCGACTTGTAGAAACACTGTGTAAGACTCATTACATTTTGAAAATGTCTTTATTTCATAAAGTAGAGTTCTCTGTTAATGTTGTTAAGAGTTCCAACGGTGAGGTCTTGCTAGAAAGTCAACTTGTATAACGTGTATCCTTACGGGGGGATTTAAGTACAAGTGGCACTGTCACAGGACAGGTTCATAAATGTTATTATGAGTTATCATTACAAAGCTATGTTGAAGCTTGAAGATGTACGTAGAAATATCAGTAAGATTTTGTCCAGCCTGATGATAAAATGTAGCAATAGTAGTTCCATTTCTGTTGAGGCAGATATTGCTCTGTTTCATGTCACATCTGTAGCTCGTGAAGAAGATATATGCAGATTCATAATTAAAGCGAGACATACACTCGTTGAAACTGGAACTACTATTTTCATAATTTTAGTGTTCCTGTTTGACTTAAAGTTTGTTAAATTGTACTTGTTGATCGAAGTATAAATGATCGGCAAAAGATCTAACCCTATTAGGGACTCTCAATTTACAATTCGGTGACAAGGGAGAACATGTTTGAGACTTGAAGTGGTACTGTTTACGCACGGTATACACAGGTATATCAAAGACAGGTAGACCCGCTTTTATGCTAATACAAGGCTTGAGGTATTTCCTGTAAACATCTGAAGTACCTTTGCAACGGAAAATACTGAAAATGTACGGCTATTTGGGGTTTAAAGGCACATAGTCCAGACACCACGAAGAAGTTATATTCTTGTATTTTGACAAGTTTGAATAACAGACTAACTGAAGTGGAAGACTAAGGTCAAATAAATAATTCGTACACATATCTTACCTTAATTCATGGGCGATTTCATCTCAACCATCCCACAAGAGACTGGTCCAGGCGCTCGGAGTACCACGGTGGTATATTTTTGGGTGTACCCCTAAATTATCAGAATTGTTAAAAACGCGAAATTAATATTATGAAAAACTGTGTAAGGTGACTTTAATACATCGTCTCTTTTGACACATATAAATATGAACTCAGATGAGTTTTACGTCAGTATTCAGACAGACAGACAAAACCGTGACTTGGGTTGAACTCTCGTTTACGTGACAACCGAGAATTGAATAAAAAAACATTCTTCCTCGTTTTTTCAATTAGTCATGTAACACAGATAACATTTCAACCGAATCATAATTAATTTAAGAATTTAACAGAATTCTGTCTAACGTGTTTGTAATATCTGTTGACATTTTTGAGTGTCAATGTTGTACTGACTTCATAGAAAAGAAATATATAGCTATGTGTACTTTGAATGTAGTGTTCATCTGTTGTGTTGGTGGACACACTTAATTTGTTTCTCTAGCACACGTTGGGACAATGGCCATTATTCAAAGGCTCCATGTTTAAGTGTGTATAGGAATTATCATTGTTTGGATGAATTTCACGTGAATCAACAACACTCGGTGAATTAATCTATCAAGTGTCAACTTTAATTTTTTAATCAATCATGCCCAGCACATTTATAATAACCAAACAGTGATGAATAACATTGGCGGTATACGAAGTTTTGTATGGCGAAAAAAGTAATTAGAAAAAAGAGTTTCTCCCTCTTTCGCCTTACAAAAGACAAACTGCTAAGAAATTGTTTTATTGTTCAAGCCTGGTGGTATGGATCCGCGAACAATGGAGTCGACCGCAAACTAATCATTTTAATACTTAGAACATGCAGGTTTGCGGTATCCCCATACAGAGAATGTGCGTTGATGATCTACAAAATGAGTTTTATGTTCAATGAATGTTTTCTCAATGAGAGGAGGAAAATCTGCCGAGTTGCTAGGAAACGACAAAATCATCTTAGTGCTCTTTAAGAATGTTTCCATAAAGGAATAGGTAAGAATGCGTCAAACAATGTATAAAATTAATCCTCATTTAGTAGCAAAAGCTCTTCTTCCGAGAAACACATTTATTTAGGAGTCTTTTCAGGGTGGATTTTACATTTTAAAATGATAAATTGGTAAATTTAAACTGTCAAGACCCGATGAATGATCAGTGAAGAAAAGCAGCATTGAAATCAAGCTTAAACCGTTTCTCACTGAATGGATTTGTTCAACATTTTTATTAAATGGTGAGAAACCAATCAATAGACAGAGCTGTGACGTTCTTCATCGTCAGTTCATTTTGACGGGATCGTCAACGGATCGACAAATGGCGAAGAGATGGTGAACACAAACCCCAGTCCATTCATGTCACAATCAAGAGATTCAAGTATTGTATGGGACCTAAGAACGTAATAATAGCGAGTAATGCCATCGTGTATAGGGCTGAAGTAAAACCCCTATTAAGAGAGTCTGAATGGAGAGATGCTTGCCATCAGGGAAGTAGCTTTGTTAAACCATAATAAAGACCATAATCAGAATCGAAGTATTTCTTTTATTGGCTATGTGCCATCACATTTCATACTAAGCATTTCAAAGGCAGTTATTCACTGCTGTGCTTCACGTATTCAGAATAAGGTTTTAATTTTTCTATTACATTGATTGATGTGACGTCGATGCCTTTGTTTCTGTTCACTGATAGCTTGTTGAGTCGTTTCCCCACTGAAATAAAACCTCTCATCTTTTGTTGCCTTAGAAATCCTTCACAATGGCTCATTATTTTTGTTCATAAAGCTGAAGCAAATAGTAAGCGTGTTAATAGAAAAAACTCCATCTCGGTACAAAGTCCTAATATAACCGTCTATTCACGCAGACGCATTCAAATATAACCAGCTAACACTGTGTAAGAGATAGATGTAGCCTAGTGTGGACCTACGTCGGTATCATATGCGCTGGTGGAGCTTGTACGTTGAATGTTTTAGTGTCAACTTGAACGGTAAGGAAGTACTTGAGCACATGTTATCTATGGCGTGAACAGTAACAGTGAGCTGTATTCGGTGACAGTGTCTGAGGCGTATGTGTGTTTACATCCCAAGCCGATTTTTAATGGAGTTGACTTATAAGAGATAAGTTGTTCACTATTTAAAGGTTCTAACCCCCATTTTTCATATTTATCGATTTATTATCAGAGCAAGGCGTTATTGAAGTGGAACAACGAGTGTCGTAAAAATGATGAATTCTCACATAACTGTTACTTACACCCATTCACTCTATACGTGTAGATGTTCACGGCAACTCGTGGTGAGGTGACTGTTCTTGCATCTCTTCGCTAACATCACCGTCGTGTCTCTAGCAGCGAGCAAATGTAGAACATCGACCATTCCGGAAACAATTGTCAAAGAAAATTCTATATTCCAGTGATTGTAACTAATGCCCTGGCTTATTTTGATGTGGACACAACACAGTTATTTGTTGCCATGTAACAACGACTTCTAAATGAGTATAGAGATACAGCACCAGTCTCTTGTGGGATGGTTGAGATGAAATCGTCCATGAAGGTAAGATATGTGTACGAATTATTTATTTGACCTTATCAGTTAGTGTATTATTGATTCATTTGAATATGACATCTGAAATTGTCATGCTAAATGTTCCCCGTTGTCTGACCAATATATTACCAATACACCAGGGATAATTGTTTATGAAACACTTTTAATTATGCATACTTACGTTTGGTAATTACACCCAAGTAAATGTTCGACAGTAATCGCATCATTCGATCAGGATGAACTTTAAACTTATCCCTGTTCCAATTCACTTCTCGTGATGAATTTGCATTAAAACCGAGGAGTTGATGCTGATATAAAAGGACTGGTTCAGATATATTTGCGTGTAGTGTGTCTATATAAACAGTATGCAAGAATAATTGTTTCAATATTACTTAATGTGTGTGAGGAGAGAGAGAGAGAGAGAGAGAGAGAGAGAGAGAGAGAGAGAGAGAGAGAGAGAGAGAGAGAGAGAGAGAGAGAGAGAGAGAGAGAGAGAGAGAGAGAGAGAGAGAGAGAGAGAGAGAGAGAGAGAGAGAGAGAGGGAGGGAGGGAGGGAGGGAGGGAGGGAGGGAGGGATAGATAGATAGATAGATAGATAGATAGATAGATAGATAGATAGATAGACAACAAATATACACTGAGAGCGAGCGCGTGTGAAAAATTGCAGTAATTTGAATTTCGGTATATTTGGGTCGAGCGATAGCTCAATACATGGATCAAACACAAGAGACTTGTTCATAGCTTTAAAAGGACAAAGATCAACGTTTTTTGATAATTGAAAGCGTTAAACCAATTTACCTTTCTGACAGGCTGTTAATATTTATGACTCTATGAAGAGTAATGACACATGAGCACATAGAAATGGGTAGGCTATACTGTGTCAATCCTTAAGCATGTATTATTGTAGGAGACTTCAAATTGAAATTTTGGATAATAGTTTAGTAACCTCTGAACTTAATATACACAATGCACACACAGTGCCGCTCCTCTTTATTGTGTATATGTACGTGAACGAATATACTGACTCAAATTTAGACATTTTCATTCAAAATTGAAGAGTTTGGTCTATTTCATACCAAACTAATTATGTGTATGGGTATTGCTGTGTCAATGCCAGTCTAAAATTTAGTTTAGAACTGACGTTTTGTTGCATATTTTTCGGCGGGAAATTTTGGGGTTAATAGTTTGATGGATATGCGATAAAACAAGTGTATAGTGATTACAATGCGTGTGATATAAGGTAAAGGAAATAAACAGGAACAGTGCAATTTTGTCGCATTTATCCTTTCAGAGCTTAGAGAAATCCTAATTTTCAGAAAATGGGAATTTGAGGTCTAAATTATCAACAGCTGCAAATCCCCTTCTGTGGCACTGAGTATTATGTTTATGACAAGTAAACTGCAATTTTTCTAATTACGGAACAGAATGAAGGATTAAATTCTATTAAGTTTATTTCAGGATATGGAGTTCGTCTGCAACATTTCCCGCCAAATTAGTCTTCCGGTTGTCTATTCAATGTGACGTGTAATATTCAATCATACTTTGACGATATTTTGACGTAAACAATAAAGTCAAATACACTCATAATTTTTAGATCTATTAAAATCTAGATTAACAAAGACAAGGTCGTGACCTCGACTATTACATTAGACATCGGGAACATATATGACACACTTAAAAGTATTCCCACTATGAAGTCATTTGATGTTTGCATGAAAATTGAACTCTTTTGCAACCTAATTTGCCACCTTCATCTTCCCGCCAATTTTCTCTGAAATAATTTCATCTTTTCTCGGGGTTTGCCCGAAAATTGAAGTTTCTTCGTAACCTAATTTGCCACGTCGTTCATCTTCCCACCAATTTTCTCTGAAAACAAAATTAATTTTTTTTCACGAGGTTTGCACGAAAATGTGAGTTTCCTTATTACCTAATCCGTCACGTTCATCTTCAAAAATTTGTAAAGTTTAACTAAAAATTGATATTTTCTCAAGGTTTGCTCAAATATTGAAATTTCTCTACAACCTGATTACTTGAGTTCATATTATCACCGAGTTTCTTAAATGTTGAATTTCTCGACGTTTACACGAAAATACAAAAAATCTTTAAAACTCAATTACCCATCCAATTTCTTTTAAAAATATATATAATTCAATTTTCCCACAATGTCTGTCTCGTGCATTTTCAACGTTATATATTTAGATTTGAATGATAAACTTTGTCTTTTACAGTGTGACGTCAGAATTCAGATTCATAACTGTGCACTTGTTAAAATATTGCCCGCCAAAATCATGATCCAGGGCGTTATTTGTCCTCTCAGAGGGTACGGTAAAATATGTGAATATATATGAAATAATAATGTCCCTACAGCATTAAGGTGACGCCAAATTATGTTAATCATTAATTAAACAAAGTTATTAAAACGAATTCCCGCGTTATTCACTGGGTCCGAATGTCGTCAGAATTATGACCTTGATTCTCGTTCTTTTGTATTTGCTGTGTCAGAGGGTATGGTCAAATAAAAACACGACATGAGACAATGTCCCTACAGCATTAAATTGATTAATACATTGTTCCAAATTATGTTAACAGCATTACTCGTTTTAACACGATTTAAAGTCATTTAAAGTCACGCCAAAGGTATTAAAACTAATTTATTTGTCAACATCATTTACCGAGTTTAATCTTTTGTTACTTCTGTCGTATAGTTGTAATCCAAAATAGTGTCGACACATTGTAATTATAACTTTATATTGTGTATTTTGAGTTTGTTAATGATGGCAAATATTCAAGGATAAATTTGTCTCGATGAAAAATTGCCCTCACATTGTAAAAATAAATTGATGCCATGCATTGATGTTCGTGAAATTGAACTCGCCACTTTCTTGGTAAACGCACGCGCGCCTCGGGGTCCCACGCTATGGAGACCTAGCTAGTAACTAATAACGCTGAAACAAAACTATATTTCTGAACAGAAATTTACATGATTTCTACGAAAGACTGTTTCACCAAATGAACTCTGGCGCCTACAAATGAGACAAATTTTTGTGGGCTGAACATTGGATGAGTAAGAGCTTTCATGGCGATCGCCACATTGTCTTTGTGATACCTAAGCCTATTGTTACTTTGTATATGATTTGGCTACTATCTCCTCAGAAAATGATATTTCACAGAAATCGAACAAATTAGGATTGTATTGTTGAGTGGATGATACACAACTGTTTCAGATGACATGATTTTCTGTGTACATCATTTGAAAAAAAGCCGAATCTAAAATGTGTAGGTTCTATTTTTTTCCTTTTTTCCCCCATTTTTTTCATTTTAATAAAACCTCTCACAACCGTTTAAGTTTGAAATTCTGTACATGAACCCACAATGGAAATAAAATTTCAAAAACCCCTAAAAACTGAATATTACATACCACACAATTTAGGTCTGTGTGATGCTAATACGAAAACTGTCCTTTTCAATTTAAAATGATAGTTCTAATATTTATGTTTGCATAAATTCTTGCTGCACAAAATTGTACTGAGCAAATATTGCATCTGATGAAAACATCTAACTATGCTTCAACCCCAACCGTTCACTGCTTGTCGACCTGTCTTCCAAATATGCAATGAATAAAACATCAGTGTGTCATAAGAGAGAAGGAGAATCCTTTGTGGCTGTAGAATGAAATATACATGTTCGTATTATCAATGATTGATTGTAATAGTCATTTTGTGTATATTTCTGTGTAGTTAGTGTCAATGTTCTTTTCAAAATGGGTAAAAACCACTCGCCTTGAGTGTTTGCCGTCGTATTACTGTATTCAATGTCGTACTAAACTCCTCATGACTGTTTATTAATTTACAACAATTTTCAAAGCATGTTGAATGTAAATGTTTGAATGTGTTGCAGTTTCTTAGAAAGAAGGGTTTTTAAGAGCTCTGTTATCCTTATTCTGTTTCTTCGTCATCGTCGTCGTTGCCGCCGTAAAGAGATCATCATCATCATCATCATCATCATCATCATCATCATCATCATCATCATCATCATCATCATCGCATTGTTTTCCTCCAAGTGTGTTTTGTAACATTATGCTTACTGATACTAGTAATACCGTGGACATTTGTTTGTTAAGTATTGCACACTCTAGCTAAGAACTATGTCTTGTACTACCAGATTTGAACTGAATTCCTCTCGTAAGAGCAAAACCATAGATTTTTGGTCCTGCATACATTGTTGGAATGCAACATTCTGAGCTATAACTATTATACGTGATGTACCCTTTAATTGGAAAATTAATTATATGAAACTACATGAAATTTTGTAAAGCTTGCATACTGAACAAATTGCCTAATTATCGAAAAATCATTAATTATGCAAATGACTAATTAACGTTCATTGGATGTTTACCAAAACCAAATCATGTCTTGACATAACTATATGGAAGGTATGTAGCACGTTTCATTATAATCGATGCTGTAGTAATGTTTTTTAGATATCGTGTCTACAGACAGACGAACACACACAAACATGCACACACTCACAGACAGACAGACAGACAGACAGACTGAAATATAGCTTAACCTCCCCTTTCGGGAGGTCAAAATCATAATACATTTGTTTTACATACATACATACATACATACATACATACATACATACATACATACACACACACATACATACATACATACATACATACATGCATATTAATACATAGACTATAGACATTTAAGTGTTGTCAAAAAATGAATTCTTGGTTCAATTCGACGTAAATGGGACTAATTATCGATGGATACGTATTCACTGCAGCTGATTAATGTATTTCCGATAAACCCATTCCTATTCTGAAGCTCATTTAGCCGTAAGGCATCCCTTTCATACTCTAAGGTCATTACTGCTTTAATAAATGTTTTTCCAACACTCAATTATTCGCGCCCGAGCTCTTTCTCACAATTACCCATGATTCATTGTACTCAAGAATGATACGATTCACCACCTTTCTAATCACCGTCTTTCTCTCTCTCTTCGTCTTGGAGATGAAAGTGTCACCTCTTCGACTCGGACGATTCGTCTGCTCTTGGTGTAACGGTATAATCAATGTAAGTATAAGTTGTTATCTTTCTAATGTCATGTGATGTCATATATTACTGACTTAATAACATTGGTCCATTTTAATGATATTTATTAGGACAATTTTCAGGCTTATTGCAGGGTTTCGAGGTATCAAACATAGGTCAACAAATGCTGTCAAACTTTGTTATCTGGTTATTTCATCTATGTTATAGTCGTGTGTGTGTGTATGTGTGTGTGTGTGTGTGTGTGTGTGTGTCTGTCTGTCTGTCTGTCTGTCTGTCTGTCTGTCTACACGATATCTAGAAAACTGATATATTCGTTCAATGAGATCTGATACACATCTTATAGTAATGGCAAGTACTCATTAGGTTTTGGTAAAGTTTAAAACGTTCTATGAATATTAATGGAAAATTTGCTAAATTTTGGTTTACGGGAATTAGGCTAGATTTTAATTGTTGTTGTTGTATGTACGTCGAATTGAATTTTCTTTCCAACAGTAGTTTTTTTTTTGAAAACTCTAAATAGTTGTAAATGGGAGACTAACAGATCTCACTCACTCACTCACTCACTCACTCACTCACTCACTCACTCACTCACTCACTCGTACGTACATACATGCATACATACATACATACATACATACATACATACATACAATGTACATATATAAATGGTTACACACAAAAACAGATATGTATATTTTTGTTGTTTTTATAAAACTGTTTATAGATCTTCGTTGTTGAGATTGTCTAGTCAGTTCTAATGACACTTGTTTTTGAAACACCCGTGTAATGTCTTAAAGCTTTCTTGGTATTTGAATCTTTCTTACCTAGCATTACATGTATTTTGCTTTCTAATTATCACTGAGAAAGGTAATTCGTATTGATAAGTTTTCTGACCAGTGCAAAGTCCAACAACAATATGAATTACGACCGGAAAGTGTCGACACTTATGATTTTTTTTTTTAGATTGTGAATGTGGGATTTTTCCATTGAGACATAAGAGTGGGTGTTGGGAATACATTGAATAGACTAACTATACAATTTATGAAGGATGTTGTTTTCATCACATCACAAACCAGGAAGTTCAGTTTTCTTTCATATTTCCCCAAGACTATGAAATCACAAGATAAGGCCTAAAAAAATAATTGGTTCCGGTTACCCGAACCCACCTAGCTTTTCACTGCCGACCCTAAACTTTTTTTTTACGTATTTGAGAAAAAAATGATAAAATCGCAAAAATTGTAATGTCTCACGATAAATAGTGGATGCGGAAACTGACATCAACTTGAAAAGACACTCTAAAAAACTGTTCTCCCAATCTGTAATGGCTGTACATCTGATACAAAACACAGATACCATTTGGAAAACAATGGAAAACCGTGAACTAGACACTCACACACAAAAAACCTCCATAACAAAAAATAAAATAAAAAATCTACCTACCCCACCTATTCGAAAATAGAGTGTAACCGGACCCACACAATTTTTTTTATTAGGCCTAACTTTTAACAGACGGGGAGTTAATTAATTTCTGTCACCCATTGTATAGATATTGTATGAATATTTGGCGTGTTCTTTCAACTTCGTAAAATCAGCCACCAGGTGATAACGATATTTTCACAATTTGAAAGTTTACTAAGTCCCCTGAGAAGTGCCAACAATTATATTTGCCTGTCGTGAACGAGGGTGTTACAAGAACTTACGTATTCATATTGTGTACTCAAGCAACACCACGAGCGGCTAACAGTGATTATGTATCCAATCAAGTTAACTCCTTTGTTGCAATATTATTTTAAGCGCCAAATGACAATCAAAAGAGCAAAAATGTCGTCTGCCATTCTATAGTGTAAAAGGGCTGTGAAAACGCATTGAAGTCTCGGCTGTCTCGACCACCTGAGACCAACTATTACCTATAGAATTCTCATTTTTTGCATTAATTCAATGGGCAATTGACTAAAATGGGTTATCTTTCAGCGTAATTCATACGAACTATTAGAATTAGGAACGTAACTGGTAACTGGTAGTTTAGGATTCACGGGTGAATGGCTTCTTTCCTTTAATTTGATCAGGTCACGTGGAAGTCCCCCGTGAGTAGAACGAATAACAAATTTATTGTCAAATTTGGTTACTTATGAATAACGTTGTTCATGCAATGAACTATCATCTAGTAGGCTAAATCTCGGCCCAAACTGTTCGAGATGTTCCAAGTTTGGTCAATGCCGTCTCCTGTTTAAATCACCTTTTAGATTTATTTCAGTAAGCACTTCAATCAATGTTTTAAAACCAGTTAGTTGGGACGGAATGCCACCCTATGCACTAAATAAAAGTTTGCAAAAATTAGAGACACACTCTCCCGCCAAAATACATTTAACAAAGATCGGATATACCCCCATTCCTACTGAAATAGGTTCTGCGAAGATCAGATGCAACTCTTCCCACCAAAAAAAGAAGCCAAAATACGATTTGGCATGGGAGTCCCAGAGATGATTATTCATGGTTGAATAATGCATATTCTTGAATCCTAAGTGCCTATTCCCCTTTGTGTAAAACATCTCTCACGAATAATCATTGTTCAACCATGAATAATCATTTCTGCTAACCCCCATGACGCAATGTGGTCCACACCAAAGATACCCTATAAAGTCACAAGATCAACTTGATGTCTCTCTGAAATCGCAAGTAGTTGTAGGTGATGCATATGAAATCATGAAATGGCTCTCCAGAACCCATACTTTATTAGAATGTCTCTATTTCCTGGACTGGTGTTCCCCTTTAAGTATGGAGTTCCCATGATGTAGGAACTTCTTGCTACTCCTTTGACAACGTACGTTACAATATATACATGAATCATGAATATGGTAATTAGCATGAATAGAAACATCATGTTGAGTGCTCAACAGTTTATAATGTGACTCGTGTAATGAATAGAGCGATCACCAAGGTCAAGTTATCTTGAAGGGACGTCGGTTGTCAACTTCGTATTTTATCCTTAAACGACTTCCTTATTATCCGGATATTAGTGTCGTCCACGGACTCTTGTACTTCGTAGTGCGGGGAACCCGTGATTAATGATTTATACCATGGCATCATTCATAGTTAGAAATTCGTTGTATGCGCTTGCGTAGTACATTTTAACAGAACGCAGATGTAATTTACACGATTCTGATAGAAAATGACAAAGTCATTAAGTCAAATTTCTAGGTGTGACGTCACTTGGTCGAGCAGCTGTCAGTCTAGTCTAAGACTTACTGGTGAATCAAAGAAACGTTTTCATATGTGTTATTGTTAGAAAAGTACGGTTTGGATATTTAAACTTTTGTTTTGATGTCCTGATGGCAAATATGCCCGAGTTAGTGTTTGAAATTCGTCACTGCATTGGCTGCGAGCATGCGACATGTCTAAAATTAGCAACATACACTGGCAATCTACAATATATAAATAAAAAAAAAGAGTATGATTTGGTCGTGATGCAAAGTAGTGCAATGCTACTCTGAAAAAAAATTGATTGTGCGTTGCATGTAATATATAACTGAGATATTCTTGAACTTGTAGTGCAGTTTTGTTTACAAATAGACTATGTTTTCGATGCTAATGCCACGAACGTTGCCTACAATAGCGTCATTTACACATATGCATCCTAAAACCCAGGGACTCGTCATCTCCTAAATATGTACATGTATGTACACGTAGTAAGCTTACAGCATTCTCTTTGATAAGTGTCCGTTATTTATCGTCGTACATACAGTCATATTTACAGTTTATACAGCCCTTTGCAGGTTAGTGTTCACTGGCTCTGTTTGATACAGGTACGTAGAAACCAATAAGAAACTGTACATTCTAAACTCTAAGAAAGTGGGACCGCAATGTCTTGTCAAAAGTGGAATAAAACATGTAAACATACTGTAACTAGACATAGACACGTAGGCGCCAATGTTTTGATGTCTGTATTTGATGTCTACATGGTGGCACTTTTAGTTCGTATCATTTTAGACAGAATGTCACAAGAAACTGTGTTCATTCAATTTTGTTATCTTAAAGTTTAGCATATGCAGTTCGTCATTTCTTTCTGCCTGGTCATATCAAACAGAGAGATTGAACAATAACGTGCAATGCGCTGTTAAAGAGAGTCTAAACTTGAAACACCGGGTACTGTATTATCAATATCAATAATGTTTGCACACCTAATTGCTAACGCTATGATGTCATGCGAGTTCACACGCACATGTTCAGAACGATTTCGAGGGATGGGGTGGGGGTGGGGATGGGGGGTGCTTTGAGACTTCCATACAGGTGTATGTGCTCTCGCTGTTGTATTTTATAGTCTCCAAACTGTTCCGACTCATTTTGGACACTTTGTTTTGTGAATATATATATGTATATATATATATATATATATATATATATATATATATATATATATATATATATATATATATATATATATATATATATATATATATATATAATATATATATATATACTCCATGTGGTATGTGGACAGTTGGCCAAAAAATTGACTTTCATACGTAATGTATTTACTTACTAAAATTATAACCCCAATAAAGTGCGGTCGAATATTTCTTTATGGGGCAATCGATTTTAAATACTGATGTTACTTTTGGGTATGATTAATAAAAAAAATGATAATGTAATATTTCATTAGACTTACATTTTATTTCAGACACTGGAACATACGTCGCCTATACGCCAAATGATAATGATTTGATCTCTGTGCCTCGGATACACGGATATTCCTGAATTTATACTGTCGCGGTTTGCCCTTCAGTGTTCGATCAAGAATATTGGTTCTATCTGGAGCTATGTATGTACTCACGGATAAACCTAAATCATCGCCAATGGATGCCGTTCGAAGTGGAAAAACTCAATTTCGCAACTACTAGTGTTAGAGAACAAGTTAGACTATATCTTTTGGAACTTAGCATTTGGAACACTCGGAATACTTGAGTTATTAGAGGAAAGGCCAGGAATGGATTAATTACAAAGAACCAAAGGAACGCATATTTTATTTGGATGCCTTTATCGGTAAGTTTGTTGATGGCGTTGTCTTGGAAATATGTAAATTGTGTTAGGAATGCAGTTTTCACTTTCATAGCAGTGGTACCATGTTTCATTTTAGAGTTAATTCAATTTCGCTGAACAAAACCAAGTGCACTAAAGTATTCCAGCTCTATGTAGCAATCTTTCTTTCCAGTTATCATACCAACTGTAATATCAAATGTTCGCACCGTCCTTCGCAGCGTCGAAAAGGTTATGACAAGCACATAAGGGATAATTGAAGAGCTAAATATATATACGTATTGTCAAATGGGGGGGGGGTCAAATATTTCATTTTTAGGTGCAGCAAACGGACAGATTTGAGGTTTTCATTAATGATATGATCTTATTTCAGACCAAAATGATAATTTTAATAGAATCGCCCTCCCCATCAAAAAAATTGGGGGAGGGTGTTTAGCTCTTCTTATTTGTTCTCCCACTGGTGGTGAAGGAGATTTGCCCTCTTCAATCCCTCCCACTGGGTTTCAACTTGCTAGCCAGCCCACTGTACACCCAATGTTGTGAATGATTTACCCACTCACCATGTACCACCAGGAAAACGTTTGCGCCATCCACTATACCAGCAATTCATTTTGAAGTACACAATTCCATGTTTTCCCCTCCCATTATATCAAAATCAGGACTTCCCTGCCGCAATTCTTGTTTGCTCCTTTCCCACTACCGATCGAAAAGAATTGCCCGTACACTGACAAATTGCGTAAGAATAGTTTTTTTGTTGTTGCAAGAACAGCTTCGTTAACTATACCTGACATTTTGTGCATCCAAGTCAGAAATTGGGTGTGATAATTTTTGCTTTTTTGTTTTGTCTGAAAATTGTCCTGAGAAAGGGCCGATGATTCCTATTGTCTTGGCTTGTCGATTCGTAATAGTAACATCAGGTCTACAGTTATTCATGTGCTATTCTGAAAGGGGTAGGTAATTTGCTATTGTTTGTGCCTGGCAGGGGGTAAGAGATTTTCGCTTGTTAGCCGCACACCTCCAACACCTTCAAAGGTGAATCGACTGTAACAGTCCCGTTATCAGTGTCTGAGAACAGGGCTCATCGTCGGTCCACGACCTTATGTATTATTTATATCTTGATAATAATATCATTTACGCATGCAAATTCGATATTTTACACTGAAGAATGCCATAGAGATAAAGCAGCTGTCTCCACCTCAAAGACAATGCGGTAGTATTATTGAATAAGGACTACATAGTGTCATCTGCCACAACTTCATTACATATTACTACCCTATTGTTTTGATTCATCCATTGTTCTCTGGTTGTTAGAGTGCTAAATCGTTGTTATCTCTATTGTTTGTCTCTGTTTGTTACGAGATAACAAAGTTGTAAAGCATTTGCGTGGAGAGTTCATCAAACTGTTCAACAGGCTTGTTCACATGTAACGTGCCACGTAAGTTACATTTACTCTATTTTCTGGGAATCAACCGTGTGTTGAATGTCCGGAATTCTACCGATCAAAGAACCAAGTATCGAGGTCCCTTTCGTTAGCTGTCTGTGTGAGAGAGAGTGAGGGACTAAAGTCGCCCGATCAACTCTGTGTATATAAAACGGAAGTTACATCACACCTGAAAGTGAGGTTGATGAATTCAACTAACTTCACTTGGAACGATTTTTGAAACTGTTTTGTCAAACTATCGTACAGTCTGAACAGTATTTGTGAGTAAACGTTTTTGTGAAGTTTTACACATAACGCCGTGGTAAAGTAGGGTCTGTCGAATTGCATTTTTTGCATCCGCACCCTAAAATCTTGATCACTATGTCAACTTGTTAATGTACTAATTAAGGATAACATTAACCTCTTAGTAACACGTGTAATTTCTAATTATTGGTCTGTTAACAATTTCCAGTGAATGTATTGTGGTTGATCACAAAAATAGTTCTTCAGTTACAGATAGTACAGGTTTATGTTTTCATATGAATTTTGTTATTCTTTTGTCATAAGTACATGTAGTGGTAAAATGTATAATTGAAATCGACAGGAGACTTTGGAAACATGAGCGGAACATTAACGCTAAAACAACAACAACAACAACAACAACAACAACAACAACAACAACAACAACAACAACAACACGAAAGAAATGAACATGATGTTTCTCTACGAAAATGAAAAGTTTGTATATCTTGGTAACTATAAACAAATACTAGTATGCATCCTAATTTAGGATATCACAAAACAAGAGCAAGCAATAAAGTAAAAAAAAAGTCAAGGTGGAAGAGTTTTCTTAAAAAGTATTTGAAAGTTGTCTTTAAATAAACCTTTTGAAAATAAATCAAAAGTTTCGTTTTTCAGATCGTTCTAAAGTTTTACTTTTTATCAAGGGGCTTTTGAACCATTGCAGTTTTGTCTGACTCGCTCAATTGTATTAGGTTGGGGTGTTTCGAATCCACGTCGAATTTCTATGCTTTGTGAAAATGATCCTTTACCTGTTATTGAATTATAAACTCGCCCTCGGAGTCTTTTACGGTGACTGCATACATAACACAGGTCGGCGATGCGATCTATACGCGTCAAACGGATCTTCACAGGAAATTGTATGCGTCCAACAAAACCACTCACGGTAAACTTCTAAAATGGGGAATGATTTGGAAGCTTTTATGTTTAAGAAATTGAAAGGATCTTGGCGGAGGATCATTATACAAGTGTGTTGATGACAATAGCGTTCAAAGGCAACTTCTAGATGCAAACAACGACACAGTTAGACGAGCAACGTCCTTTCATATCGTCTTCTTTTGTGATGGCTTGAATGAGTTCTGTACCCTATGCTTGTTATTACCTCGCTCGCTATGTTGTCATCTATTTGGCGGCATAATTACGAAAGGTCGTACGTGATCGCCGTAAATGAGTTACATCTTCATGTATTCAATCAAACTTTGAATTGAAATCGTCAGCTTAGTAGCCCTGCTGAGAAAATTACTTTACATTTAAAGAAAGTCATCGTTATTTTTCAGAAAAGCCTTCGGTGAAAATTCTCTGTGAATTTTCATTACATTTGTCCAAGTGATAACACAAATGGATCTTTAAACGCATTTTAGAACCTAACAGTGTCTGAGCTTTCTCTGTCACTTCTAAACTCATCCAGAAATGCGTTCACTATATACGATGAGACTTCTCTACTTTGTTCATTTAAATGACGTCAGTTCTTTATTATTGCAGTATCCGTCCGTCCGTCTGTCTGTCTGTCTGTCTGTCTGTCTGTCTGTCTGTCTGTCTGTCTGTCTGTCTGTCTGTCTGTCTGTCTGTCTGTCTGTCAGTCTGTCTGTCTGTCTGTCTGTCTGTCTGTCTATCTGTCTGTTTTTCGTCTCTTTATTCGTTGGTCAGCCAGTTACTTTGTTCGACTTGTTTGTCTAGACGATGTATTTCCATGTATGTATGTATGTATGTATGTATGTATGTATGTATGTATGTATGTATGTATGTGTGTGTGTGTGTGTGTGTGTGTATGTATGTATGTATGTATGTATGTATGTATGTATGTATGTATGTATGTATGTATGTATGTATGTATGTATGTATGTATGAGTGTGCGTGCGTGCGTGCGTGCGTGCGTGCATGCATGCATGTGTGTGTGTGTGTGTGTGTGTGTGTGTGTGTGTGTGTGTGTGTGTGTGTGTGTGTGTGTGTGTGTGTGTGTGTGTGTGTGTGTTGATAATAATGTAGGATATAGTTAAAAACTCGTCTGGCCTGTATAGTTACGTATATTTACCAAACGTTGTGTTTAATACTGCACCTGAGATTGAGGAAAAACTAGATTTATAAACACGTAGAAATTGTGATATAACTTCTAACTTAATAAGTTTTTATTTCAAAAGTTAAATCAGCATATCCATTTAGCATTATAACAAGCGTTCATCAGTGGTATGCCGTGTCTATACCATATTGATGTATTGTTTTGTCAGTCTACAAGTCGAGAACATGTTCCACATCATGTCGATTTTTTTATTTAAAAAAAAATCTAAAATAACCACATAGAAAATATCTTTTGAATCTGGCACATAATACAGAAATATCGGTAATCCGTAAACAAAACAACTTTTCACACGTGTGAGTGACTATTGTTGTCACAACAAAAGACAAACCGCGGTGTCAGCACACCGTTTGTCCAGTTTTATAGTGTTGTATGGTTTCTATATTCGGCAATGGGGATAATGGATGGATTTATCTTGTTTATGGACAATAAACCGATGTTTAACACAGCTCTACTCCTGCCATCTTTTTCTGAAAAGAGGTCCAGAGAAAGGGGTTCACGCCAAGGACGAAAATTCATTTTTTCGCATTATATGAGTTGTTAAAGTAACGGGGGGAGGGGAGGAGAAGGAGATACACATGCTACTTTGAAAGACTACATTTTCTTAAAGGGGTAAGTGATTTGTTATTTTTCGTGTGAGAAGGGCTAAGGATTTTCTCTTGCAAGCCACATACCCACACCACTTTCCTAGGTATGTTCACCCCTTCCCACACCTCTCTGACCCCCCAATAAACTAATAAAACTTCGATAGCAATTTATCATTCTTCCAAATATAAAATATTGCCATGGTTACCTGCTACCTACCGTATGGTGACGAATGAACCTATTCAGGGTTATGCATGTTTACAAATTTCGCTATTGGGAACAAAAGTGAAGTATTTTTACAACATAATAGTATTTCAAACCTTGATATTTACCCTTCTAGAAAAATCTATGAATGTTTGGTTAGCCACTTTATTCCTGGAGACTAAGGTTTGCATATCATTGAGTCTGATATACCTCATTTACATACACAGTGTGTGGTTATTGAGTCTGGCCTCATTTACATACACAATATGGTTATTGAGTCTGATATATCTCATTTACAGACATTATATGTGGTTATTGAGTCTGATATACCTCATTTACATACACAATATGGTTATTGAGTCTGATATACCTCACTTGCATACACAGTGTGTGGTTATTGCGTCTGGCCTCATTTATATACACAATATGGTTATTGAGTCTGATATACCTCATTTACATACACAATATTGTTATGAGTCTGATATGCCTCATTTACATACAAAATATATGGTTATTGAGTCTGATATACCACATTTACATGCACGATGTGGTTATTGAGTCTGGTATAGGGAAGAATGACATTTGACACGATAACGTATAAGTAAGAAGACTTCTGACGTTATAAACTAAATAAGAATTAACTTTGACATGATAATATATGAGTGAGAATGACCCTTGAAATGAAAAAAATATCTTTAAGGTAAGAATGACCTTTGACATGTTAAAGTATAGGTAAGAATAGCCTTTCACAGAATATTTTATGATTTGATAACGTCTCTTTTGTTTTTTTGCCATTAAACTAAAGCTGCTGTCATGATATTCAAATAAGATATGTTTTAATGAAGGCATTGTCAGAAAGTATTGTCTATGAATCTAACCAACCATTGTGACGTGGAGGCCAGTTAAAATACCATTTTGAAAGACGTTATGCTTTATCAAAGTTTCTGGTTCTCGTCTGACTTTTCAACATTACAAGCAGTAAGTAATGTCCTTAAGGTTGTTTATTTTCTAAGAAAGGTTTGAAAGGTTTAATACGACGTCAAATTATTTATTTATTTATTTATTTATTTATTTCCAAGGATGACCAATGGCACGAATCCCATTTACAGGCTCCGACAATAAAATTGTACAAAACAAACACCACAACATGCACAAACTAAATGCACTCGAAATGAAAGACAGACAAAAAATAAACCATTTGACAGATTTTGATCGTAAATAATTTAATCCATTGTATATATATGGTGGATTGCAGAAGAGAATTAAGTTTGTGAAGAATACACACACACACACACATGCACACATACATACATACATACATACACACATACACGTACACATACATACATACATACATACATACATACATACATACATACATACATACATACATACATACATACATACATACATACATGCATACACACATACATACATACATACATACATACATACATACATACATACATACATACATACATACATACATACATACATCTACATACATACATACATACATACATACATACATACATACATACATATTACATACATACATACATACACATTATCTTTTGAAATTAGGATAATGGCTTTGAAGCTTTCTTACGTTTGTCAATTGTATCATTTCAATTAGTATTGAATAAATCCGTGAGTCTTCCGACCAACGTAAACAACATGACCGGAAGGAGTTACGGTTTACCATTCATTTATAATATCAGGATCTATAATTCAGGCTTGTTTTTCAACAAGACGAGGTGAAGTAAACTATAAAACGTGCAACCTTGCCTATACAATAATGAAATCACAAAGTGTCTACTTAAAGTATAGTACTAGTAGCTTGTGCCTAATCCCTCTGTCGCATCTTACATGTATTGCATCGTGTGATTATCGGTCGCTAAAGATATACAAACGAATAGAAAGTTATTACATTGTATCACACGAGGTTTTTATGTGTAGCTAGCGATGAAAAGGTGAGACTTTCTTTGTGTAACCAAGCTTAGCGACATCTGCCAGCTCAGTGCTTGTGATGAGGTTCTGCTTGTTTCGACAAGAAATACACCTGCTCAGTAAAGGACTCAGATCACTAACAGAAGTCTGAGGTAAAGAGAGTGTACCCACTGCTCTATTTATCTAGTAATATCCAAAAACTGAAAACAACTCCTTTCACCATCACTATATACACAGATAGTATCTTACACAAAATGTAAAATGTTCACTGTTACGTTAGGAAAAAAGGGACCTGCAGATCTGATACACAACATAAAAAGCATAAAAAATGACGAATTTAATGTATATGTCTTTTGACAGGATCCTACCCAAGTTGTCTTGTCAAAATAATTCGTAATCTTTGCTTCCATTGGATACTTAGAAGTTCGCAAGATTTTTCTCAAAACTTTCCCGACAAATCTCCTAAAAACGAATCGATTAGGTTCTTTTAATAGGAACTTATTCAGGTAGGTAGACTCTAACAAGGCGGGATTGTAACGCCAAATGCTACAAGTAGGTGTCGTCAAAAACTAATAAAGAGTTTACGCATGCGTGTCATGATTGAGGGTGTCTTTTTGATAGGTCGAAGTGACGTTTGACCTACACTTTAGCTCGTACTCGGTTGTCGAGCACACACAAAACGATAATATTTACACATGAAAGAGAGATAAATTACATGTTTTGGTGCGTTTATCCAAAAATGTTTATTCTTCAGTTGAAAATGACACCAATTGACTTGTTTGAAAGTGAAAGTTATACCGGTCAAACTTTGAGTGACGGCGACGTCGCGGTGGTGGTAGGGGGGTGGTCGGGGTTTTGTTGGTCTGTCGAATAGTGACGGCGTTTTGTTTGCTTGGGTAGAAATGCTTTCACCGCTCAAACTTTATCCTGTAACAATTGAACAAATGAAACTGTTTGGACAAAAGCGAGGTCTTTGACGTTGACGACATGTAGTGCCATGAGTCCGATAGAATGTTGTCCCAGTCCCCGTAGGCGAGCGCTTCTGTAATAAAACCTAGGTGGCAACTCGTTCTGATGTTAGAAATATTGAACTGTTGCAAAGAAGCGCCTATATACGTCATTCCTTTTTTCATCCCATGGCTTAATGCGCCATGCCATGGAAGGTCTATTGACTTGTTGTCATGGAAACCATATTAAATAGGCATGTTTTGAGTGTCGGATAGACTAGGTGTTGTTAGCACTCAGCGGCGGCCATCAATACCGTTTTCAAATAGATTTCAAACGACGTACAAAGGCAATGAATTGTTGGTGCTCCCCGGTATTGTTAACTAATCAAAGGCCCTCTTGTTGATATCTTTATTCTATTTTAACAATTGCTACATTTACTTACTTCGACTAACACCATTAACCCAGTGAAAACCTATTCAAATGCCAGCTAAGATTTCTATAGAAACGCATAGGGTTGTGTTTTGCGCACTTCAATTCACCTATCAGTGAGGGAAATTCACTTGAAGAAAAAAGACAAGTGAGAAAAGAGTGTGCAAATACAGGATTGAATGCCTTCGCTATTTGGTAGCGGGGTCTTTGTCATTTGCTCGGCCTGTTCGACTATTCATCTCTGAATAGGTATTTTTGTTATAATACTAACGTACAAAAGCCAGTAGTTCTCATTGTATAGACTACCATCTGGTGACCGAACAATACTACTAAATTATCCCGCTGTCTCAGTCCTTACAATAAAGATCCCATTTTGCTTATTGGTCGTTTCTCTTTCTGTCGTGGTGTAAGATTGCAACGACCGTCGCCTGTATTAACCATTATGCGTGTAACTCTGTGCTGTTGTGACGTTCATTTCACGACAGTCTGTCGTCGGCGGGTTTGTTTTCCCGCTTCGGAAGGGACTAGCAGGATTTAGTGTGGCGTTCCAGAGTCACTTTTAATCTGTGTGTGTAGTGCACTGACCTAATGTTGTTGTGTGTTTCGTCTGACTCGGAATATAGCGGAACGTCGGACCGTGCGCTGTCAAGTTAAGTTGCGTGTGCGAGAGAGCGGGAGATTACACGCCGTAGTGAGCTGACGACATCTCCTATCTGACGTAGCCGGAACTTGACGAAATGAGCAGTAAGTAGGCGTTATTTTCATTGCTGTGATTTTAAGTGCAGGTCTACTTGTGAGGTGGGAATTTAGGGTGCGTACTGTCAGGTGTATTAGGGTAGAGGTGGGAAGGCCATTCCGTGTCACGCTCATCAGTCAGTCGAGTGCCACTGCGGAACTCCCAAAGGATGACGTAGTTATGCTATAGGTGTTCCCAGAAACGTCTCCCCAACATCCTGAAGTTGCTGAACCTCCTCGTTGCGAAATTTTCGGGGTGATGACAGTTTCGATTTTGAAGGTTTAAAAATATGTTTATTTAGAAAGAAGGCGTTACCCTCTAAGGACGTGTAGCTCTTACGATAGATATACATGACAGATGGTAAGGGTATCCCTATATCTAGGCCTCTCTCTGAATTCTCGACGTAGACCGGTCACCACCTAATTTTTTGACAAGGGGCTAGCTCAACTCTCCGTCACAAAATACGCATTTTTTTCGATGTCAACTGGCTTTTTTTTCTTCAAAAAGTAACGTCTGTCTGCATCGACTTGTTCGACATATGACATTTCTCACTGTAACCTACATTCCCTACGTCTGTGGATGGCCTAATATACCAAAAACATATTTAGCGACGAGAAATTTAGAAATGTACGACTCATAGACCGATAACGAAAAGAAAGAATACCTCGTTTAAACTGTTGCCAACATGGCTGCCGTATTTTCTCGTTTTTTACATCGCTTTTTTTCTATTTTCAATGGTCGATGGATAGCCTGCCTATATGTATTGTCATGCTGAATGAAACCCTTTCATATTATTACCTATAGTCAATTTGGAGTGGCAATCTGCTGCAAAAAACGTCATTTTCCTGTCAAAAAATGCTTCCATTTTGGACCCATTTAGGATATTTTGAAGGATCAATGTCATCGCACACGACTAATACAAATATTACAAAAAATCGCATCCGCTATCGATCAGATTTTAGACAAGAGACCAGTTAAAAACATGAACACGCTATTGATATGCAAATGAATTAGTGACGTCATCTCTTATGTCGATCGACATTGAGTTCTTTTATTTCCTTGATGTATCAAGACTTTGTTCAACGGCCACTAGATGGCGATATGACCATGATTTCATAAGAGTTAGAAAAAAAAACATTACTAGAAAAATACATCATTAAAGGGATACAATAGATACATCTTCTTGGGGCCTCTATTTTTTGAAAAAACTACTTGTATCATTCTCCATGGTGAGAAATATTTTTTTTTTTTGGATTCTGACATAATTCTCGTTCATTTTTTTAAAAAAAAACGTCTAAATAACTATGACTTTTTTCAGCCCAAAACAATTACGTCATCATGCCACATTTTAATTACCATTGCACTTCTAACTGAATCAGTCAGACGAAGTAGCATATGTTTATCCATGCTACTAACTTGATGACGTATGTTTTTTTTGTGTTCAAAACAATTACATCATCATGGATCCTTATACTCAGTGATCATTGAGAGTAATACTTAGTTGCTTAAAGTCACCAAACATGATTTTAGAAAATTTTAGAAAATTTTTGGAAAATAAGATAAACAAAGAAAAACTAAAAGTTGCAGAATTTGTCATCCACTTATGTTTAAATTCAAAAATAAATGAAATAGTGACTCTTATTAATCACTTTTATTATTAATAAAAATGTACTTATTAAACCATATTTAATCATAACTAGTAACCGGCGATCTTATTAATTAAAATAATGATTCCATGATATAATATTTGGGCATACCTAGGAATTGTTATCGGCATTAGGATCGGAGAGTAACGAAATTATTATCACTGAGCAAAAATATTTTGAGAAGATGATTTTATTTTCTCTTTGATGGAAATTAAATGATAAATGTTATGTTTTCTTGTAGAACATATTTGGAAAGGGGTAGGAGAACTCGATGGGACGAGGGGTTTAGACCCCTTTAATATGATATAATTACATAAATTATATTAGATTTTTTTTCAAAAATTGGCAATTCTGTTAAGATAACAATTTAAAAACAATGAGAAACAGATATCTCTACATATTTGGTGGCGAATGTGAACTTCCACGGCGTTTAACACCCGAGAAGTTAGTATATCTGAGAAGTTCAGAGAGAATTTACGTAGATATTTTTGGCGGGAAAATTCTTGATAAAACCATGGACAGGTCCCTTCCACTGTCTATGCAACGACTGGGGCACTACTTTAACACTGTCAGGAGGAGTCGTTGTGTCATTAAACCGTAGCAGGTCTTTATCATGTAGAGGTGTTCGTTGTCAAAGGTTAAGACTGTCAACTGCACTTTGTGAAATGGCGATGGAATCGTAACTTTTTTATTAGTGTATTGATTCAGCTTCTTTTTCCAATGAAACATTATCAGGTGAATGGGAACCAAAGTTTCGAACCTGTCGGCTTTTGTCGTGGAGTGAAAAAGTTCAGTATCGATTCCACAAGCACCGATAGAAGACGGACATGACCCAATTTGATATATAGTCACAGTGTGTGCTTCCAGCCAGTCAAAAAGACACACTGGTTGTTAATTCAAGGCACGATTCTAACCTAAGTTCACTTCACCGGAGGAATGTGACAGTAACTCATTGCCCGAGGTCGTTGCATACCCTGATTGTACCACCCAGAAAGTTGTTTACATAGTACAGTGAGACGATGACTTTTAGAGAATATAGGTCGGTAGAGGGCGTGCTTCAACGGACTAAAACACCTGTTGATTTACGCGACACACGACTCGGAAGTAAATCAAAGAATCAGCGCCAAAGTACTTAGTGGAGTTTGGAATTTAAACGATGCATGTTCCAAGTTTTGTCGTAAATTTGAAACGATGGTGATTTTTTATTTAATGGAGCATGTTTTTTCGTCGTTCAAAATGACGGCTTAGTGATTTGTCGCCGTTGCTGCTCTCCTCAAGGATTACTCGGTTGAATTAACTGTAAGCTTAAACAAGCTTTTAAGACAAAACTTAACCCCAAAATAAAAAAATAAACCAACCAAAAAACAGCAACAACAAACAAACAAACAAACAAACCAGTACACAAACCAGTATCAAAACAAAACTGAACCAAAAAACGCGAACGATGGTTGGGTTGATGACAAGTATTTTTGTTGTCCTCAATTCGTGTACTTCATATGTCACTCAGAAGCTGTAGGCATTGAACGCATGCGTACAGAACTACAAATAATACCATAACCACATGTTTGTCATTTAGAGTCGTGTAAAAAATATATTGACAAACGAATGTACTATATGTACAACGAAAATTAATAGCTTTGAAAAATGGAAAATGGGGTGAAGGGCAGCTTAGGAGATTATTATGGATGATGAGAACAGTGTATGGAGATATCCGTACTTTGACTGGAGTCTATAGCAAAATTGATACATTGTGATACATTGTAATACACTGTGACACAAAATACAGTGAGACACAATATATATTTTCGTTTGACTGGCGTCTGTAACAAAAATTGATACATTGTGATACACTGTTACACAAAATACAGTGAGACAATATGTTTTCGTTTGATGGAGTCTATAACAAAAATTGATACATTGTGATACATTGTAATACACTGTGACACAAAATACAGTGAGACACAATATATATTTTCGTTTGACTGGAGTCTGTAACAAAAATTGATACATTGTGATACACTTACACAAAATACAGTGAGACAATATGTTTTCGTTTGATGGAGTCTATAACAAAAATTGATAAATTGTGATACATTGTAATACACTGTGACACAAAATACAGTGAGACACAATATATATTTTCGTTTGACTGGCGTCTGTATCAAAAATTGATACATTGTGATACACTTACACAAAATACAGTGAGACAATATGTTTTCGTTTGATGGAGTCTATAACAAAAATTGATAAATTGTGATACATTGTAATACACTGTGACACAAAATACAGTGAGACACAATATATGTTTTCGTTTGACTGGAGTCTGTAACAAAAATTGATACATTGTGATACACTGTAATACACTATGACACAAAATACAGTGAGACACAATATGTGTTTTCGTTTGCGGATTTACAACCAATTTCACCTAACCATACCGATACCTTGTATATAAATTTTATGTTCATTGGTAAATAAAGACAAAACTTAAGTATTACATAATGCCAAACAAAAAAAAATATGTAGTTCCAAAACAAAACACTTTTATGTATTCGAGAAAAAAATATAATCGCGAAAATTGTGAAGTCTCATGAGAAATAGTGGATGCATAAACTGACATCAACTTTAAAAGACAATGTAAAACTGTTCTCCCAATCTGTAATGGCTGTACATCTGATGAGAAGAAACCAATAACACAGAGACCATATGGAAAACAAGGGAAAACCTGAACTAGACACTCATATATGAAAAAAAAGTATGAAAAATATATAATAAAAAATATACCTACCTCATCTATTCTAAAATAGATCGTAATCGGAACCACACAATTTTTTTGTTAGGTCTTATCTAACAACATTGTAAAAACCAAAACTACACTTGTCATACAATTTTTTCGGTGAGGTTAGGTGAAATTGAGTATAAAACTCAACACACTTTAGGAATATTTTGGTTAAAGTCACGTCTGTATCTATAATACACCGTTATACCAGTTGTCATTTCCTTTTTGGTGGTCGGTCGATGTTCATTGTAGCGGTCAGTAACTTTACTCAACTCTTTAACGATGGTGATATGTAATTTTTACAACGACGTAATATCTACACCAAGTTTTACTAAGTTTATTCGTTGAGTGAGTGATTGATTGAGTGAGTGAGTGAGTGAGTGAGTGAGTGAGTGAGTGAGTGAGTGAGTGAGTGAGTGAGTGAGTGAGTGAGTGGGTGATGAGTGGGTGGGTGGGTGAGGAGTGAGTGAATAAGTGAGTGAGTGAATGAGTGAGTGGGTGGGTGGGTGAGTGAGTGAGTGAGTGAGTGAGTGAGTGAGTGATTAAATGATTGATTGATTGATTGATTGATTGATTGATTGATTGATTGATTGATTGATTGATTGATTGATTGACTGTCTGACTAACTTGCTGATTGATTGATCTTCTCATATGAACCTAATATAACAAACCTCAGAAATAGTCACCGTTTTTTTACTTTCTGAAGATGACTGAACATAATATTAATATCTTTAATTCTCAATCAATGACAATGTTTTCACATATGCATATTTCCTTAAGTTAGTGACGTCATATTGCTTACAATGATGGCTACTCGTTGGAGAATAGAGGCAATGGTTAAATTTCATTAAAAAATTATTATGACGATTCCTGTCAATGTGTCACAATAGCCAGATATTTCTGTGAGGGCGTTCTGACACTTGTTTCACTTTCGTTTGGTGTTTCGGCGGGATCTATCAGTTTAGGAGGAATATTATACAATTTCAATTCGTTTTGCGAAGAATGTTTTGTTCACTCACATCATAACCAAGAAAGTGACTATTAATGATTTGAAATGGGTTTGCTCAGAAATATCAAAAAAAAATGAATCAACAGAAGACAGTGCTAGTTGATTAGTCAGGACGGTTGAAATGTTACCGACCAGTTACGTGTAAATAGCCTCGTATCTAGTCGTTCTGGGATTTTGATTATCGTTTCCCGCCACAAATTTCCACACGACTATAGACTAGGCTGTAATGAAGTTGAATAATCGCAGTAGATTCTGAAAAATGTTCTATAATAACAAATAATTTGATTTCACACGACCCCCCCCCCTTCCCTTTATATAGTGCAAAACAAATAATTTGACTAAGAATTCAAATTTTGTGAACTTGATTGTTGTATCTCATCTTTATTTTGGTTTTGATAAAATGGCGTCAATATGATATTTAGATGGTTTGTCCGCTATTAAGACTCATGAAGTATCGTCAAAACCCGTTGTATCTCATCGTTATTTAGATTTTGATAAAATGGCGTCAATATGAGATTTAGATGGTTTGTCCGCTATTAAGACTCGTGACGTATTGTCATAACCCGATGTATCCTCTCATTTAACACTTTTATTTTGATTTTGAAAAAATAGCGTCAAAATGCACTTCTTTCCCTATACATGTCTTGATATAGTCTTTCACGAAAAAACGTATTGTCAAAATAACTCTGGCACGTTTTATATTTAGTTAATAATACCGTTGAGGGCGTAATTCATACTCCTTGTAAACGTGACTCGTCCGTCCGACCACAGATGGCGGGATTGGCAATATAGCATACATAACATTGCTATCACAACAGATTCAATTTCTTATCTATAATCTTAAGATGGTATGATATTCATGAATATAATCTTTGTGTAGTAAATGAATTTAGGAAAATATCGAGATTAGAATGACTAAGTATATATAACAAGGAACCGTGTATTAATAGTGTTGCATATATTTTGTTATGACTTATGTTATGCTATGTACTATGGTGTCATCTTTTGTAGCTCTTGAATTCCGTTGTGTGGTCTTGTTTTGTTTTCAATATCGGATTACACGCGTCATTGACTGTGTTTGAGCGATGCTGCCTGGTTTGATTTCCAGTATCTCAGTTTACACGTGTCGTTTACTGTGTTTGAGCGATGCTGAGAGTCCTTATATTATCTTCAAAATCTTAATAATAATGGAGTTACAATTGTTTCAATTATCTTTACATTAAAACACTCAGATGGTCGGATGAGATAACAATGCCTTTGACCTTGAAACTAGGAAGTAATGACAGTCATTTATTTCCATACAACTCTATATACGACTTGATTTGTAGGATGAAACATCTGCCGTAGTAAAAAAAAAATATTACAAGCCGGACATTGAACTTGGTGCAATAATCTTATTTGCAAAATTGAGACAGAGTCACCTGCGACATGATTCAAACTAGATTATCTTGCCCGGCTGTCTTTGAAAGAAGGCTTTCGTTCTTGATTCTGACGCAGAGTGACACTGATAGATCTTGATTGATTGATTGCTTAATTGGTTAATTGATTGATTGATTGATTGATTGATTGATTGATGTGTCTAATGACAACGGAAACAAAGTCACGTGATAACAGCATGGAAAGGGAAAAGGGAAGATCACCCATGGAATTTGCCTTGAATCCATAGGTAAAAATTGAAACTAAGGTTTGCATATCTGAACACTGTGTAAAGGAAAACGCGGTACGCTGTACCTTAGACGTGTCATACATTTTCGAATCTTTCTGCGATGACAATGTATTAAACCTACATCATCATCATCATCATCATCATCATCATCAACATCAACATCAACATCAACAACAACAACAACAACAAGAACAACAACAACAACAACAACCACCACCACCACCACGACGACAACGACGATGACGACACTAACAATAACAACATTTTGTCGGTAAATTTTTGAGAGTAATTGATGTGTTATGCTCAATACATGTATATATATATATATATACAGAGACGATTTCAAAGTGATACTTTAAAAGTGGTCAGAATGATGAGAATTTGGCATTTATTTTGGATTTTTAATATATAAAATAAATTTATCATGGCTTCCTACTTGAAAATTCAATGTTTTCACATTGAAATAACATTGGCCAGGGTCTGTGTTTGTAACTCAACACTACAAAACGCTAAAATATGTGTTAAAAAGTTTGTTATTGTACGTACACTTATAACAAACATTTTACAATTTATTGAGTTACAAATAAGTATTTGGCGCATGTTGTTTCAAATAAGATGTTTTCAAGCAGGAAGCCATGATAAAATTGTTTTTAGAAATTAGAAATCGAAAATAAATACTCATTCTTCATTCATATGGGCACTTTAAACAGATTGTTACTTCGGGAGCATAATTGATTTTCCAAAAAAAAGGTCAACATTTCCTCGCATGAAGAAGAAGAGTGTTTGATGTATTCTGGGCAGGAAAGCTTGGTTATCAGAAAGTGTAGCGACTCAGAACGGAAATTGTCTCACTGTCATGAATAATAGAATCTATTTTGACTCATCGTTTCCAGTTTGTAAGTCAGACAGTCACAACCTGACAAGTCTCGGAAGCAGATGCAACTTTTCTCTGAGGCGGTTTATGGATATTTCATGATGGGTTTCTCAGTTTTAATTGGTTTACGTTAGAGAGACGCAGACTACTACTAGAATGCGGTACTTGTTTTCGTCTTTTTTCGTGTTTTCAAATTTTGCGTATAAAAATGTGTCTTCTAATTTAATTAGTCGACTTTTTTTGTACCACAAATACTTTATAGTGAAAGGGTGCACGTGACTGCCACATCACGTGATTGCCACATTACGTAATTCGACCTATTATTATACGAGACTCAATTTTCAAATAAAAGTCTAGCGATTATTTTTTTTTCAACATGTTTACACCAAAATGTTGACATTTTGTATACATACCATTTTTCTGAAAGTTCGATGGTCTAGAATGAAGTGTAGATGTGTCAGTAAAGTTTATGTAAGGCAAATACTTTCAAAGTTCGTTCATTTATAATGGCAGGAAAATTTGTAGTTTGTCAAATTTGAAATTATTATGGCGGGAAAATTTGGAATATTTGGTAGTTTGCTCAGTTATTATGGCACGAGAGTCTGGTAGTTTGTTCAATTACTATGGCGGGAAATATTTGGCAGTTTAACCAATCATTATGGTGGATAATATTTGGTAATTTATTCCATTTTCATAGCGTGAAATATTTGGTAGTTTGTTCAATTATTATGGCGGGAAGTTTCATTCTGCACTGCATCCTGAACAGTGTCCTGATAATTTTTTGCCACATTTAGAAAACAACAACACATTCTTTTTGTAATATACCAAAAAAAATTTGTATTAACTTGACCTTGATTTTGACCTTGGATTTAATAATAAATGTAATAATGAAAGTGTTCCATTAGTAGAATTTCCTGTTTAAAAAATTTATAATTTAATAACACATGTTCGATTTCTGATAACTCATTTAAGGTCTTGTAGAATGATGACCGCGCCAATAGGGTGCTACCGTTGTTATCGCTTAATAACATTATGTGTATTATGCATTTAATAAATACTTGTCACTATAATGTTTCATTTATTGACACTGACGCGCACGTTTCGTTGTCTGATATACGATACCTACACCTACATATTGTTGTTTTAGCCAACCCTTGGAAAAATATAAATAACGTGAGTTTGGTCAAATTATTGCTGCTTTAATTTATTTCAGCTGTAAAACACCGACACGATGGCTGATATACAAACACTGAGAAATACATGCAGACACAATCACAGTGGAGCAAAGTAGAGCGTAACACATACATACATACATACATACATACATACATACATACATACATACATACATACATACATACATACATACATACATGTACATACATACATACATACATACATACATACATACATACATACATACATACATACATACACACACATACATACACACATACATACATACATACATACATACATACATACATACACACACACATACTTACATACATACATACATACATACATACACACCTACCTACCTACATACATACATACATACATAAACACACATACACACATACACACATACATACATACATACATAAATACATAAATACATACATACATACATACATACATACATACATACATACATACATACAGACAGACAGACAGATAACGCCATCCACCCCCACCCCCACACACAGGGACACCGACACAGACACAAACACAGACAGACAGACAGACAGACAGACAGACAGACAGACAGACAGACAGACAGACAGACAGACAGACACACCGAAGATTATAAATAGAATTTGCTGTATTTTTTTGTGTGTTTTCGACTAAAGGACAATCACCTGTTTTCTATCAGTCGGGCTGCTAAGATATGAAATATAGCCCAGAACAGCCAATTTATTTTATAGCGCGATATTTGTAATCTTGACACCTATATAGTCTCCTCAAATAACATACGTGTGAATAATCGCGGCTAACAGTAACTATGTTTTTTTTGTCACTTGAATATTCGGTCACCGACCCCCCTCCCCCACGGCAATTTCGATCTTTCCTCTAACAGGTAAAAAAAAGTAGCGATCAAAGCGATCAAATTTCCGTTGTAAATCAAAGCAAATGATAATTAATACGTATGCATGGGGAATAAACCAAAATCTGAATTTCAAGACTCGATCAGAAATTTGAGAATAACATAATTCATATATTTTTTTTGCAAGTTATGCATAAAGAAAACGGCGCCGTGTTTAATCTGGTGCCCGTTATGAATAATTTACAAGAAATAGATTGGAATACTGATTGAAATATCACATAGTGTTTCTCTAATAATAATTTACCACTTTTGAATATAAGTATTAATTGATAATTACGGTCACCTAGTCATTGCCATTCTTGACCTACTTCAAAACAGTATATATCCGGAAAAAGGCCACACTAACGATTCTGGATAATACTTTTGCAATATGATTCCCCCTGGAGGACATCTAAATAGTGACATTTCAAAAGCTAAACGACGCTAAATATGCTTGTAAGAAGGAATGAACTGGAAGAGTACTAATGGAAGAATTTGTCTTTCCTATCCTTTCCCGCCAATAAACATTGCTGCAAAATTTCTTGTTTTTCTCTAACCGTTTATCACATTTTAAGTTTATTTTAGACTGGACTTTTAAGAAATAAACTTTTTCACGTACTGTACTCAAAATTTTGGTTTCAAGCTGATAAAATTTCACTAAAATTGGAAAAAATTACTCTCTGTAACGTTTTGTTACATTTCAGCTTAATTTTAGACTGGAATCTTAAAAATTATACCCGTACAAATATTGTGCTCAAAATTTTGGTGTAAAGCTTACAACAGCTTACAAAAAAGGACATTTGTTTATACGCTGATAGTTCCGATGATTTCTCTGTTGCATGAAATGGCCCGTTTAGCGCCACCAAGCATTTGCAAATGGCCAGGTTGTGAAAGCCCGAGGATACGTCACAGTAGGCAATGCTGTACACAAATGAGTCAAAGGAAAATGGGGCACATTCTGTAACTTTATGGTTTTTAGCGATTAATTTTGTTTTATATTGAAATATTCGTATGTCATTCTAACTATGAAACACATTGAATTATGTCTTACAACTGGTAGAGTTCGCAGTAGGTAGTCGGATAGTAGTATTAAAAATCATGCCGCCATGACATACGACATAATTTATGGGTAACTAATAAATTATAAATGTGTCATGTGATATCTCTATAACTTTTATAGACTAATATGTGTTTTAAAACCAGTTGCAGTGTTTATTATAAAGTTTATTTTGTACTCTGACGTTAGCTGAAATGTGACCCCAGACATTGCAAACAAATTTTAAAAATGAAACGTTGTGCTGAACCAACATGTAGAATCACATTTGCACTCGATTTCGTTTGGAAAGAGAAACAGGCGTAAGCCTCTTGCAAAGCATTATCGTGTGCTGAGTCATGTCATATCAAATGCGAATGATTAAAATTGATCACAAAATATTGATTAAATATAAAATAAGAGCCGTGTCATCATTAGGGTCAAAGATGGAGTCATTATAGTCATGTCAAATGCGTGGCCGGCTTGTAATCTGTAGGTTACAAGTTCGAGCCCCGTCGCCGGCTGAACTTAGTCCTTGGACAAGATTTGAACCACCATTGTTCCCCGGTCAACCCAGTTGTATATAATTGGGGACCTGGCAGGACAGAGGTTGCAAAGTGAAATATGAATGTTTTAATCCTATGCGCTTACAGAGGTTGCAATGGATTGTATTCTAGTCAGGGAGTTGAGGAAGTGCTAAGGGGGGGTATCCTGATATAGGTATGTACAAGGGGTAATAATTAAAAGAACACTGTGCGAAATCATCATCATCATCATCATCATCATCATCATCACTTTAAGGGCATGTATGTATGGCATGTCTGACAACACTTCTACTGCAACGCATACTATCATTCCATACTATCATTCCATTCACATCCGACCACACAATGAAAGTAAAGTGTCTGGGATAAACACTAGATTCTCATAATACAACAAGAGAGACAGTCGTATATAATCCTTAAAAGTTCACATAGTCACCAAACATTGATATCATAAAAAAGGCATTATCAGTGAATATGATTTGCCTAAAAAACCCGGTTTGATTCGTAGTCCTAGCAAACACGATAATATTCATTTTAGACTCATTAATTGTCTTAGAACCCCAAAGATGAAATTACCAGTTTGAAGGTTATTACTTAATAGTACTAAGTAAATTATCCCGCCAAAATTGCAACAAACTGAGCTGTGGTCGTCTGTCAATAGATATCATTCATTTTGTACTTTTACGTTGACTGTGGTTGATAACAATTCAATAGTATTTTCATTGTTACTCATGTCACAGGAATTTACGACTCGGGTGACTTGTCAAGTTAGAGGCATATCTTTCGGGTAAACTGAGATATTAGTGAAATTAAGCAAATGTTTGTCGAATGTGTGAAAACTTTGAAATCTTATCTACACAGGTCTTTTGTTTAGGGGCTATCCTTTGGGGGGAAGTTTGCATGTTAGGGACAGAGCGATATGTTACATTTGAAACAGGTTGGTTACATTTAAATGTGTATTATTGTGGTATGATTTACTAAAGTGAGAATTAATAATCTTAAAACTGGTAATTCCATTATTGATACTGAGAGGAAGTTTATAAAAAAACATGATATCATGTTTGCTAGGTCTCCAAATCAAGCCGTTTTCATTCAAAAAATAAGAGTCACTGATAATGGTTCGTTGTGATTTGTGAATTTTTGGATATTTCCTTATCGTGTTCTCTGTTATATGTTCACAATCTAGTTTTTACTCTGTACACTATACTTTCAGTTTTTTATGAAAGGGTATGAATGTAACGGTCAATATTTAGCTCCGCGACATTCATCGTGTGTTGTTCCTCGCGACGCTCTTCATACAAACATACAAGATTCCAGACAGTTTGTGGCGTCCCCTTTCTCTTATGATAAGAGTAAACTTTCATAGAAGGGTACGCCATTATCGCCCAGTTGTAAATATTTAGAACTAAACCTTGATAATTTTCACAATTGCTTATTTTTTTTTAACCATCTTGGAGAATCTACCAATCTGTGCACTTCCTTAATTTAGTATTGAACATCGCCATCCCTCGGCTTTAAGCTGTGGGTGTAGTTCGGCAAACGTGACTTCAATTTATACTAACATGCACAGTTCGGGTCAATGAGAGTTCGGCAAAATACAATAACGTGACAATTCACGTAAACGCGGATGCCATAGACAGATATTTGCAAAACCTGAAGAATTTTTGAAATTGTTACTGAATATTTTTACTGAAAATATCTTCCGTGTGTCCATTTCTATGCTAGGATCCGTAATAGTGAAAAAAAAAACACTCCAATTATTTTTACGCGGGAAAAAAAAGTGAAAAGTATTTTTTTGCGCCTTCTGGTCATGTTTACGTGTTAAAGTCATCGATTTACCTGGACCCTTTAAAACAGCATATGATTTATAGCTTTATCGATACTCGAGCTGTGTCGAATTTCTGAGACGTTGTTATCAGAATTGATTGATGTAAAAATATAACATTCGATCATCGTCATTAGTCAATAATGGAGAATTGATACTTAAATATAAATATTTGGTTTCAAAATGTAAGCGATGCCAGAAAGTACATCATTAAAGATGAATTAATTTCTATTCTAGGACAAGATTGCGCTCTGGCTCATGACATACGTGAAAGAATACTCAACAATACTTACATAATCTTGGTCCGACGCAAAAATTAAATTCCCCAAAACAAGAATTTTACAAATAAAAATAAATAAATGAATAAGTAAAAAAATCATTAAAGTAAATAAACAAAAAGATAGACTAAACATCAAAAATTATATTTGCAGTAATATTTTTTTCTCATTTTTATGGAGTATGATATGAAACAAGTATAATATATTTGTGGCGGGGAGGACATCTTGCTCGTGAAATGTTGTTGAGGTGTTAAGCAATTCAAAAGGTGATTTCGAAATTTATTTAACATTTTTTCAGGGTGTTTTTTTTTGAAAAGCGTCAAAGTTATCGTTATTAAATTGCAGTGGGTGCTCGATTGGCACAAAAAGGTAACAAAGGCAGCATTGTGTTTAATTCTATTCGACAAGAAAAGCAAGCACATTTAGTGATTTCCAACAAGATGACGTTATTGTTTGTTTTTGTGTAAAATTATGTTTCGCATTTTTTATGTGTCACTGAGAATGCAACGGCCTTGGAAATATTAATCGGTTTATTGATTGTTATGTAGTGGAGTATGAAATCAATTAATTTAGGGTATTTTTTAACATAATATGTTCCATAGAATATCATTTCTGATCGGACAGAGGATTTCGGTCATACTGCAGATGGCAACGACAATATAATATAATTGTACCACACAATTTTATTTGACCCCGGCAAGAATATACATTACGACGTCCTCCGTCAGACCGTCTCAGTTACATTAATACAATGACTGTGAACGGAAACGTCAGAATTAGCTTTGAGAGACATGTGTCCGTCATTATAGCATTCGCCAGATATGCTTTTCAGAGTCTCACGATGGTGTCGCGTACAGATGACATTCGGTTGGATGATTGACAGTTGGGAGAGGAAAGGCGACCGGGATATTTCATCAAATAATATATAAAAGCAGCGAACAGTTTCTAAACTTTCAATTAAGGAAGACCCTTGCTCGAGCAATGTTTGAGGAAAAAAAAATTCAGTTTATTTAGCTCTGGGCTTATACTACTGGGTGCCCGGTTTGGTAGAAATTCTAAAATTGGCTAGAAAAAAACTGACTGCGGTCTCGTCATACACCACTCTCAATTACTAGAATTTGTAGGACATCTGTGCGGTTCATTAAAATTTTGTATCTATTTCCGTTATGTACTACCAGCAGAGTTTTGTTAAATTCGCTTTTTATCGTCAAAGGCACTTAAATTATATACGCTATTGTATATATGCACTACCCCCAAAAGTTACAAAATATGAACTTTTATGAACATTTTTATTTGTAATTTTTTGAAAATAAAAATAACAGTCGTAGCCCCGGTGCACCCGGTCAGTCACTTGTCGCTCGAATGACATGTGTTGTAAAGGCGGCCCATGCCGACTAATTGTCCGTATTTGTGATACGTTTTTGTTCTACGAATTAGATAATATCGTGTTTCTCGATGGATAGTACACCTTTGTCAATAACTGTGGTGAGTTTCTATATGATAGTCTGTTTACATTCAGATACTAAATGGTTGTGTGTGGCAAGGTATTTGTATAACCTGACTTCGAACACTGAGTTCAGAATAAAAAAACCAACTTGGGTCAGGAGAAAATGGCAATAGTTTAGGATAGTTAGTTTTGCTTTGTCAGTGGTGATAGTGTAGTTGAGCTTTAAGACAATTAAAAACGCGCCGACGCCGCCGCCGCCGCCACCACCACCACCACCACCACCACCACCACCACCACCACCACCACCACCACCACAACAACAACAACAACAACAACAACAACAACAACAACCCATCACTCCCACATCACACCACCACCATCACAAATACCACCATCACAAACCCCATCACGACCATCCCCATCACACCTACCACTACCACCATCACCATCACCATCGCCACCACCATCACCAACATCATCATTATCACCACCACCATCCCCACCACCACCATCACCGCCACCACCACCATCATCGTCACCACCACCACCACCACCACCACCACCACCACCACCACCACCACCACACCATCACCACCACTTCATAAATACAATTACTGACACCATCACAATATCACAGAAAACAACAACAATAAACATAAAAACAACACTGTCTGGATAAGCTCTACATATATGCGCTACACTTTTCCTTACCTCATTATATATGCAGACAAAGAGACAGATACTGGGAGGGGCAGACAGCCAGAAAGATACAAACAGATACACACACAAAAACCACACAAAACATGCACACGTATATGCATACACCTACCTACCCACCCACATACGTACACACACACATACATACATACACACATACATACATACATACATACATACATACATACATACATACATACATACATACATACATACATACATACGTACGTACGTACGTACATACATACATACATACATACATACATACATACATACATACATACATACATACATACATACATACATACATACATACATACATACATACATCATCGTCGCAAACCACGGCCTGTTTTACGGCAACGTTCTTAACGAGCCTCCCACTGGCCGTGGATGCATTCATATACTACATCCGTATTCGAAATGTAGTGGTAGAAATAATAACTCTGGTTTGCGAGAAGGACATACATACATACATACGTACATACATACATACGTACATACGTACATACGTACGTACGCACACACACACACACGCACTCATGCACGCACATACATACCTACCTACCTACCTACCTACCTACATACATACATACATACATACATACATACATACATACATACATACATACACACACATACATACATACATACATACATACATACATACATACATACATACACACATACATACATACATACATACATACATGCATACATACATACATGCATGCATGCACGCATGCACGCATACATACATACATACATACATACATACATACATACATACACACATACATACATACATACATACATACATACATACATACACACATACATACATACATACATACATACATACATACATACATGTATATAAACACATAACACATTCATATCTAATTTTGATGTCAAAGCAACACAAAATATTGAGCTTTCCCATCATCCTCTTACTTTTGATAAAACAAATGTATTGATTAAGTTTCCATGTTCTCGGCTTAGTCAAGAACATATACATTAAAAAACATAGCCCTACCAAGTTTCTCTACAATATACAAAAAAAATCACACACACACACTCACACACACACACACACACACAAACAAACAAACAAACAAACAAACAGACAAACAAATGTGGCACTTTGAAGAAATTAGGGAACAACAAATACATGTTTACCAACAAAGTATTAGAAATAATCAGATTCGATTTATATATATATATATATATATATATATATATATATATATATATATATATATATATATATATATATAATATATTGACGTTCTATGCAGTGTTGACAAAATTACATTCACTGTGTGCTCATTGTAAAGTGTTCACAACCAGTATAATTGTCACCGCTTCATTATAACGGCAGCACGCGGGGCCGCCATACTGGGTCTGTTAGTATAAACATATAAACTTCGTGTGGCTGTAGGAGATCACTGACTGGGTTGGCATTGGAGCGAAGTAATATTGATCGATTAGTTGATAAAAAAAGATGTATATGAACCAAACAAAATACAAAATAGTGTGAACGATGGTACCCAACAGAACCGTAACGACCCTTCAACTGTTTCGATCTCAGGCGATGACATTGACCGTTTAGTATCGCAATTATCCCTTTGGGAGTCATAGATAAAAGCAATTAAGAAAAACACTCTCGACATATAAGAACGACAGACTGTGTATATTAATTTGAAAATTTCATTTAGTTCTAATATTATTTCCACATTAATTATTCAAAAATGAGCCATCGCTTTATTTTTAATTTAAGACTTTGACATGATTAGATGAACTCTTCTGGCGGGAAAGATCTGACTAGCGGCAGACTGTAATTTATCGAGCGTGGATTTTTTTCCCCAAAACAAGGCCGTAATCGTTAGTTTATTTATTTAGTAATCGTAGATTAGGCCACGGAAGACGAACAATACCACATTTTAGACGATAAGCTCAAAAGGCGGGAAAGTTGAGGCTACACGCAGACGATAATATTCACAACTTCTGGAATTTTTTTGGCTTTTGTCCGGCAACAAAATAGAAATTGTTTATTTTAGAATCGTCTACTAAGCTGAAGTAGGCGACTAATAGTTAGACTTCAATGAATTGTTTGTGTGAAAAATATCAACTTTAATAACGGAATGTATAAAAAATAAAATGTCACATCAGACGTCTAAAAGTCAGCCAAATATCCAACGTCTACTTTATTTGCTGAAATAAAAATGAAAATGAAATAAAAACATTACAAATAGAGTTCTAATTTTTACACATATGGAAGCAGCGAGCGACATTATAATAACACAAATTTCTTTTCATCCCTCTGGTAATTGGGCACACTCTAGACATTATACCTTAATTTCACACCGCTGAACAAGTTTAGTAATTACTTGTCCGTTTCACTTGACTGATTTTCATTGCATACGGCTACAAAAACACAACATGTTAATGTCGTCTGCTCCTCATTCCCGCCACTTTCCACGCTCGAGAGATGATACAAAAAACCCCAACACCAATATATCTCGCTGTATCGGTGAGTCATACACTACCATCACATCATCCGCACTGCTCCGAATTTAGCATTCGTGTTTTGGTCATATGTTTGTCGGATGAGAAAAAAACACTTACAAAAAGAGGGTTTTTTATACGAAAGATAAATACACAATAGAATAAAGGGTATGTATAAGATGTGTGAACAATTACAGTGAAAGAATATTTGTTGTAAGAACTGACACGGTGGTAAATGTACCTTTGTTTTCATGATATATTTGGGTCTGTGAAACGGCTTCTCTCTTTGTAGTATTCATACGGATTTAATAATATAACAAAAATAACATTACCTGGTACCATTAATATGGCGTTTTCAGTAATTTTAGTTGATAAAGTGCTTCTGCAGCATGTTAGCGCCAAAAATTTGCTTAATGTTCGCATCCATCAAATTCGAGAAATTCTGGATAAAAAATATGAGGAAGGAGTGAAAAAGGTACGTTGTGATAAAATTGAATAAATGGTCTTCTTCAGCAATGAAACAGAGTTGATAAATTTTGTCATTTTCTGAGTTAAAAAGCAACATGTTAGACTCTGAATATTAATGAGTCGTCTCGTTCAAGCGATTAAATATCATTTATATATTTTTTTTCAATTTTTTGGCTTACAAGCAACATGTTGGAAAATGAACACTATTTTTTTTATTCCGCTCTTAAATTGAATTAAATATATTAATTCAAGAGGATCACAGCAAGATGCACTTTGTTTATATCTTTTAAAATCAAATTAAGTAAGGTTGAAGAGTCGCGAAAATTTTTACTAAGACTAAGCCATTGTTACTTTTGTGTGTAACAATGTATGAACTTTTAAAACCTAAAATTTATCAGTCTTTGCTGTTCTCTGTTCAGTGCTCATTGCTAACTTCAAGGGAAAACTTGGTCAAATGGAGAACTTTAAAGCAGCAATATCTGTTACTGGGGCGTTTTGGAGGATCATAATTATGATGTTACTTGTAAGCTTAATACTACTTTTTATGTTGTACATATATATAAAGAATGCTGTCACCTAATGCTGTAACCTTTTGGATAGCTGTACACATCATACAACATCATAAACACATGACGAAAAATAATTTTCGGTTTGCAGCGCACACAATATTTTATTTGTTTAATTAGTTGTACAAGCGTTCAATGTACTTCTGGACGTGTAACATCAATCAAGGGAGTGTCGCTTGTTTGTTGTTTTTCGGGAGGTCATGTAACACAACTGCCAACCACTCGTATCACAGCTTATTGCGGCTTTAGTTTTAAACAACCATTTATGATATGCTTTCTAAGATACATGGACCCCTTTAAACAGATAAAATAAAAAATGTATACCACCAGCTGTACACGATTTTGTGCATCGTGAAAATTGATACATTAATTTTCTAAAAATGTAGTCTGAAGCATTTTACACGTATGTCGGCCAAGTCGATATAAATAGAGAATTTGATGAACGAATGCATTTATTCTGGACTCAATTTATTGATGACATAAATGTATAATTTTCTCCAATTTAAATGAACGTAGAAGCTGACGAAAAATTGTGAAAAAAATATGAATTTTAGTTCACGAAATGTTGGCGGTAATTCAAAGGAATCATAGATTTAATTCGATCACAAGACTCAAGTGTAGTATTCCATGCCTAAAATTAACTTAAAATTTCCGAAAATGTAAATGTGTAGTCATGCATTTTTGGCGGGAAATGTCAAAGAATTGTAGCAAAAAAAAGTTATTTCTGAGGTCAAAGTTTACAATATAGGTTAAAGTAAATTCAGAATTCATAGAAAGGTATCGAAATTCTGATTCAAGATTCTGTCGAAAGATTTTGGCGAGGAAATTAAAAATGTGTTATTCATTGATTTTTATTCAAAATTCTTGGCGGGAAGATTCTATTGAACGATTTTGGCGGGAACATGTCATGTACGACACCTAAAATGAACTACAAATGGACCGCTAAGAACGAGTTTGTAATATTTATGTCGAAAATGAATATTGAAGTCATAAAAAATAGAGGAAATTAAAATGTGTTATTCATCGATTTTTATTCAAAATTCATGGCGGGAAGTAGACGAATTAACCAACAAAATAGTTCAACACTATACGAAGATATTACAAATGGTGTAATATAACTCTACAGAATCCAAAAGAAATCGGGTAATTTTTTCATGGAAATTAATCTAGCATGTTGAAATAAGAGCAATGACAGTGAAAATATCGTGTACTTTTTATAAATTGTACACAAGAATGCTTTACTTTATGAGAGCGAGTCGTGCCGATGTTGTTAAACGTAAAAGATGTCGAATCCAACATTCGTATTCTTAAAGAGCATTTGATCCATGTCAGTTTTCCGATTCCGATATGATGACGTTACCCGGGATAATCCCGGATACTTCAGCAAATGACCGCCGGGTCAAAGAAGTACTTAGGAAAACACTTAATATTTTAGTTGGGGTCAGACACATACAAGCTTGTATGTCTCTTTATCGTTAGCATTTCCTCACAGCTGAGATTTTTTTCCCTTTCTGACGAGACACTGCGATCTGTGTGACACTTACACACTAATATGCCGTATATTTCAACTCTGTGTAACGTTGAGAAGCAAACCAAATTGTCTGTTATTTTGATTGGCATGCGACCGCTGAATACTAATCAATAGGAAGAGTGTCACCTCGACTCGACGCTTCGATTAGAGTAATAGTCCACGACAATTTTACAGTATGAGTGATTACGGGATATCTACCGAGGCCATTTATACGAGTCAATAAGGTCGCGCCGACGACGAACCCATCCATCCCTTTCACTTACATTCACCTTCTTTCTGATTGCGCTAGAAGTCTTCAATTGGATACTTGTGAATTTCCTCTATCTTTTGAATACATTCTACGACGAATCTTCTGTTTCCCCAGTAGCAATAGTCATAGAAAAAAATGTCATATTTTTTCGACATTCCATTTCGTCTGCATTCTTATTTTCCCGCGCACCTATCAAACTCAATTCACCTCTTCCAATTGACCTGTCATCCTCATAGCGTCCCTCATTCCACCTACCTACAACTATTCCTTTGATTATTTTTGATCTTTACGAGAACACTTCTCAAATTCGAAAATTTCTTTCTGCTTCCGATTACGCGCATACTTACAGCGGCAAAATTATCGCTGTTCGTTTGTTCGTTGCCGGCCTCTCATTATCTCTAATTATTATGTATTTTGCTATATAACTCAAATCGCAATTATAGTAACGTCAATTTTGATTCTATAATTTGAAGTCAGGAATTCGTCGTTTCTTATACCCTTAGAGTATGGAATATCTCTTTGTCATTTCTTTCTTCATCACAATTAAACGAGCAATAGCCACGACAAAAAAAATTAGAATTTTTTTGGCGACTTGAAAATATTGTAGATATAAGCCTGCCATCCCTAAACCTCACAAATTGAGAATAGTGCGGTGAATAATCTATTCGTGACTTGCAATGCTTTAACGATACGGTGAATTGGTGATGAAAGATGACAAGCCTCCCTAGTTCCGCTACATTACCACTATGTCTACAAATTCAACAGGAAAGGGACGGCATCTGTGTTTGTCCCCGCCCAAAAATCAAGTACACTATCAGCGCTAGACTGTGAATTTTGTTGTGGATTTAGTATTCACTTTACGTTCAAATCAATGCTCTCTGCTTGATTAACCAATATTACTTAGAAACTTAAATGATAATTAGTTTCTCGTTACTTATAGTTGGAGGCGACGACTTTTGATGTCCAACCCCTAAATCTTTATCAGTCTGCAACGTTATACGGTCAAACTTTCCGTAGATCAGCAAAACATTAGGTAGAGAAACTGTCACGATCTATGTACAGTAATCGAATTTCTACCGTCAACGGTTTACAAGTCTCGTGCTACGTCTGTTAAATCTACTCACTGGAAGGTTGATAAAAACCCTCTACACAAACAATACAATATACACCTTGTTAAAGCGGTCTATCCAAATAAACTCTTGAAAACTGAAGATATTGTAATAAATGACACTAAAAATATTGTCATTTCAGCGTGTCGGAAAACGCCATAGAAATTGCAAATTTGCTTTTTATTGGCTGTGGAAACTGAAGGAGATAGCGAACACCTCCTAGAATACTTGTGCCAGATTTTCTCTCTAGCGTCGATTTACCACCCCCTCACCCCTCCTCCCTACCCATGATACTGTAGATAGCTAGAAAAATTAACTTTCAACTAAAAATAGTCATTTGATTTATTCCATAATTCATTCAACATGGCGCCAGATCACAGAAATAGCGTCGTCCTGCTTCACATGTGTGTGACATGAACTCAATCTATCACTCTGACAGAGTGAAAAGTTCAAATATTTCATATATTAGTAAAAATGTCCTATGATTAAAGAAATTTTGATAATTTATTATAATGTCAATATCTCTGTAGTGTTCCCGCTAGAATTCGTGACTGGTACATTGGCCAGTTGACAATGATTTACATACTGCAGTAACAGACTATAAATTTGTGGTGGTGAAATTGGTTTACTTTTCTTGACTAAGTTCTAATTTTGCTCGACAGGAGACAAGTTTATGTGTATTGACAGATATGATCTTTTAATCATTCAGGACATAGATTTTCCCGCGTAAAGTCGTGTTGAATAATTCAAGTTTAGTATATTTTGTCATGCTCAATTTTAAATTGGACAAAACACAATAAAGATAACTTCAATTCAATTCAATTCAATTCAAAACTGTATTGTCTGCATATACAAATTTACAGTAAAATTAAAATTGTGTCCAAAACGCTCAAATTTTACAAATATTTAAAAGACTTAGTCTCCTCCTTTCTTAGAATACACATATTTTGTTATTTGTGTTGTTTGGGGCGATGTTTAGGGTAGTTCGGTACGGATGAATTCTACCTGAACTGAAGTGTGTCTAATGACGTAATACGATTTTGGATAATACACATTCTGATGACGTTGTGTACCTTCTAGTTAGTACTCCATGCTGATATGATGCACCTGGAAATGTTGGACCATTTCTAATGACGTCATACAGTTTTGATGCATAAGTGAGCTGGTACAGTTGTATCAGTTCTTATGACGTCAGATAAGTTTGATACATGCATAATCTGGTAAAGTTATATCAGTTCTTATGACGTCAGACAAGTTTGATGCATACATAATCTGATAAAGTTATATCTATTCTTATGACGTTATGCAGATTTGATACACACAATCTAGCAAAAGTTGTATTAGATTTTATGACGTCATACAAATTTGACACATGCATAATCTGGTATAAAGTTTTACCAGTTCTATGACGTCATGCCTATCCGATACGTAGTTAATCTGGATTACATGTCTAATGAAGTAGTGCATATTTGAAGGATTCATAATCTGGTAAAGTTGTGTCACTTATTATGACGTCATACCTAACTAAATATAATTGGTTCTTGAGAGAAAAACAGTTGTTGCTGTAAATCACACACAACTGTTGGTTTTATTCTTCACTGCAATCTGAATTTTTTAATGACAGTGGTATCGTTAACTTGTAACATTACCTACATTTTAGAAACAAATGTTATGTTGATGCTACAAAATTCACAAAAAAGTGCGTATGGATGACTCTATTATAAACAATTTTTAAAAAATTACAAAATTAAAAATTATTCATAACTTTTTTTTATAAACTTTAAAGTATAAAAATCTATATGGTAGCTCTTACTATACATGAAAAAATATAATGGACTCGTTGCCATAGTAACGGAATGTTCATAAATGTATTCCCATACTTATCATGTGTGACAAAGATTGATTTAATAATATGAATATAACCGATATATATAACCGATCTTAACTTTAAAAAGATTGTTTAGTATTTAATGTGACAGTCGGCGATTATTTCTTATTTTGAAATTTGGACACACGAGTGTGTAAATTTGTATAAGCGATTTCGTTTACTGTAATATTTTTGCTCATTGAGTGGAAGTCGTGCAGGTTATTACTTGTATTGGCATACTACTGCAGAAAGAGAGCTACCAGCAACCTAAGATAGATAGAAGTATTGTTGTTACATGTGGTAGATTATACGAGTGGGGTGATAGCGGTGCCTTGGTTATGTGTATGTAGGCACCTTGTAATCAAGGTAGAGTAAACACTGAATGAGACTGAATGTGCCACCACTCGAGGAAAGACTTTTTATCAGAGACGCCACCCTACTGTGTAATAGGCCTTTGCAGACTGCAAACAGGAAATTGAGAATACAGCGCCCTCGCTCAAAATGGGGGTATCATCACCCCATACTACCATTTCTTAAGAGCTTTGTCCTTGGTATTCTGTAGAAGTGTACATCAGGGATGTTTTTCATATTGTTCAGACAATGAAGAAAGCAGCAGTGCTCTATGATTAACCAAGCAACCTATACCATGTATACCCTCAAGGTACACACAAACAGGAAGTAGAGTGCCACCATGGCAAATTTTGGAAAGGACTTCCATTGGTAGTTAATATCACATGTTACAACAGTAGTTGTGTGTGTGTGTGTCTCTGTGTTTGCTGATAGCGTGGTTTCCATTGTAGTATACCAGAACTCGCTGCCACATGGATGAAGTTCTTTCAAGGCAATAAGTAGAACGATGTTTAATGTGTATTTACAGAACAAGAAATCCCATGAATTATTAAGTGTTGATTAGTTATCAATCAATCGATCAATCAATTAATTGATTGAAATATGTTTCCAACCAAGCATTTCGGCGAAAACGACAGACAAATGTGTAGAGTGAAAACAATTTCTACTTGTAGAAAAAAAAAGTTGTGAAATAAAGTCAATTAATCATTTTTCCATCTATCGTTCATCATTTGTTCCGATGGCACTATAATTTTCAAGAAATTTAAACAAATGACTATTAAGAGTGCCTATCATACCATATGTTTGTTTTCTCGGGTTATAATTACTCTATAAATGCGCAATTTGCAAAAGTAGATATTACATTTTTTCTTTTCATTATTAATAATAAAAGTGTATCCTTTTGTATTATGCTAGTCCGAATATTGATTTATGATTTCAAAAATGTGTAACTACCTTACTCTCAACTGCTTCTAATTTTATGATGTACAGAATCGCGTTTTCTTTACTATAATGGTAATTATGCACATTATTAATTCATTGGTGTATAGCTATGCACTTTCATTGTCGTGGCTTTTGTGAAAACAAACAAGGTACAAGTCCTGAAAGAGATGCAGTCGTATGCGAACATTTTAAACTCAGAGTTCACATTTTGACACAGATATTTACGATTGCACGTGAGAAGATAAAAACTGCTTCGAAATATCAGAATTGGAAAAGAAATTAATATTATTTTTCTTTGTTAGGTGAAACAAGAAATTTATGAAAATATTGAAAAATTCTGAAGATTACAGTTGATAGGTCTTAACAAATGAAGAGTTTTTTCCTGTATTAGAAAATAATCAAAAATCCGAAAGTCAAGGTTGAAAAATGTTTTCGAATAGAGTTCTTTCTGGTATTAGAAAATAATTGGAAATCCGAAAACCAACTTTTGAAAATAATTATTTATAATAAGGTTGAGTGAGTTTTTTTTTGTAATAGGGAATGATTAAAAATGTAAAATATTAAGTTGAAAAAAAAAACATATTTCCAGTTAGTTGGAATAATTGAAGACATGAACAGAAATATTTGAAGATCTGAATATTGATAAAACGATGGTTAACTGAAATAGGTTTTTTTTCTGGAGTTTGATTTTGATGGAATATGAAGTAATGGAGAATGTATTATTCCACTAAGTTCGAAGAGAAATTTAACATTAACGCTGAATAATAAAAAATCATTGCATGATCAGGGTCAGTAGTAGACAGATCGAAACGTCGCATTCGTTTCCAATTTACCGTTCCAAAGTAATTATAGTTGTCTGCCGAATATGAAGTCCAATATATTGTTTTTATAAAGAGTTGGTGTCAGTTTAAAAAACTTATTTATACATGTTACAGGGATGTAGCTATTGTTTTTAAAGTAGCGGGAAAAAATTGGAAAAGTAGCTAGGTAATGCTTACCAGAGAGATCAATGAATATGCCCAGTAATGGATATATAGTAAAACAAAGAATTTTTAAACATTAATTCATGAAAAAATAGGCGGCAAGACATTGTGTGTATTGGCCGGTTGATTTTACCGCCTACCGGCCCTTATCTCCATCCCTGCACGTGTAAAAAACCCAAGAGAATTCCTGTGAGTGATGATTGACAGACAAATCAGCACACGCTTTGAACGAGGCGTACATGTTCATGTTACTTTTATCATGTAATGGATTATTTTTTTGTCTCGGTGGTCACACTTTTATCGCAAAATGTGAGCCGTATCATCTGACGTGGTCAACCGGGGCATGGTGACACTTTTCTCACGGTTTGATATTGAGATAGACGTGTCAATGAAACTTTGATGATGATGGGGGAAATTGAAATGCTGTTGTGTGTTGTGCAACTAGGCCGGTTTATCATCACTCTGTAGTATTTTGTTAAGTGCGATGACACCACACGTACTAGGTGTTATCAACCAATACTGACTAGATAGTTAGTATTAACGATAAGCATAATATACAAATATATATTTACACACACATTTATATATATATATATATATATATATATATATATATATATATATATATATATATATATATACGTATATATGTACCCACAGAAAAATACACAATCATATACATGTTCCATTTACATTTACACCACATACACACACACTTACACACATATAATACACACACACACACACACACACACACACAAATATATATATATATATATATATATATATATATATATATATATATATATATATAATACATATATATGTCAATATATATATATCCCATACAAATAGTATTCGCATGTATCTACATACGTTTATGATATTATTTTTGTAACGTATTTAGATTTTTAAAAATATTTAACTGTTTTGTCGTGTGCATATTGTTTGCTGTTTATAAATAATATAGCAATATGGATGTAGTCCAACTACACAAGTCATGCCGCCATTTTCCAGATTATTATGTCGTCAGCTCGTAACTTATGGTGTTAAAGTAATACTTTAATCTGGTATTTTTTTTCTTACAAATGATTCTATTTTTGGGAAAACCGTTTAAAAATGAACTTACAGTAGAAATGATGTAGGCTTGGTGTTTCACTCAAGGGAGATTACTTTTTTTGTTACAAAGATAGACACATATTTCAACTCTAGACTAACAATAAGACACAACAAACACAGCAAGATCATTTGCCCAATCACATTGAACAGTGATAAGCATTGTTATTCTTTCACAGTTCAGTAAAAAACAGGCTGCTAATGAAAACATTACATGGACTTGATTTTAATGGCTGCAACTGTTTATTTTGTAACTGATAATCAATACTTGACTACTTCTACATCCCCGCTGTCATATGGTACCAATGAAATTGTTTTCTTTTGCAATAGAAGTTGTTGGAGGGTGTGTGTAAAAAAATGTCATGTTACATGCATGAGTGAAACACCAAACCAACATCATTTCAATTGTAAGGGAAGATGGGTCAAATTCAATCTAGATACTATAATATTCTTGTTAACTTAACAAATACCTATATATTAAAGCAGCACTAGCTACAACTAGATGTTTGTTTAAAAATAAAAAAACAAATTGTTTTGATAAATGTAATGACGTAATCATGATAATATCATACACCCTGAACAGTAGTCTGTGGCTTTTCAAAATATTATAATAAAATCCAATCCAATCAAATTGATTTTTTTTTAAAAAATCAGCGTTCAATGCGTTCATTATTTCAACATTTTTTTCTGTACTGATTATGGATATAATCGACCCCTTTGATTATTGGTATTTTAATAAATTTTAGTGAATGTATTGTTGATTGCCTGATCGAAAAATACTCCAGTTACATCTACTAGTGCAGGTTTAAAACATTATCTAGTATCATATTTAGCCTCCAAATTGATATATAAACATCATATAATGTTGTAATAATTGCGCATGTGCAGTTTATCTACGATCCTGACGTTGTCGAAGACAGCATTTTTTGAGTACACCAAAAGACATTACGTCATCGAATCATTCGTTTAGTTTGTCAACCTGCTGTGTTACATACAGATCTCACTATTTGACTTGTCTACAAGTCTAATCACCACATTGTTGATAATCAATACAATAGAGCATTCAACACTAAATGTCTAAATTACCTTTATTTCTGCAAATCCTCCTCTGGTCAAATGGGAAGAGGTGGTATCGATTACAGTTCTTTCTGGCGGTATTTTAATATTCAAAGTCTTCAGGCCTGAAGGAAATTTCTGGATACAGTCTCTCTTTTTTTTTTTACAGAAATGCCTAAATGTCACATTTAACTTAATAAATGTTGTTGCCAACGTTTCATTTCATGTACCGTCGCAGAATCTTTGTGCCCATTACACCTTTTAAACTAACACGTTTGTGTTCAGAGGCAACAAAATGTTTTTTACTTAGATTTTTTGACTTTATTAATTCCTTATAATTACAAGATGTTGATATACTTTCCAGTCTGAGTAACTTTAAAACGAGTGTTTGAAACGAATTAACTGATTTGTAAATTTTGTTATTTATTGACATATGTTCTTTTTTGTCGACGTCTTCTTCTGTATAGTAAATTTTGTATATATTTTAACTATTTTTTGCTCTATTGTCGGAGTGTATGTAATCGTGGCAACCTGTAGGCATCTCAATAAATAAATAAATAAATAAATAAATAAATAAATAAATAAATAAATAAATAAATAAATAAATAAATAATAGCTATCGCTAAATATGTTTCAATAAGTACAGTTACTTTATTGTTCAGGTGAAACTCAAATAAGACAACAAAAATGTTTGCATCTTGATTTTGTGCTAATTATTGTGTGTGTAGTTCTCCACTCTATAATTGTTGGGATCAAGGTTTCTTAACATTACGTTTTAGGGATTTCAATTTGAATAGTTTTAGTTATCATAAAGTTATTTTTTCGGTGCATAAAACTTTCTCAATGCGTAGAGTTGCAGAATATTAGCATCAAAATGTAAATGTCAAGTTATATCACAGGTTCCCTTTTAACAGATTTAAGTTTAACATTTGTCTTTGAATCAAGATATTCATAACAATGCTAGCTCCACACATGATTCTCTCAATGATTCTCTCTCCGTCTCACCCTTTCCTCTGTTTGCCTATCTATCTATCTATCTATCTATCTATCTATCTATCTATCTATCTATCTATCTATCTATCTATCTATCTATCTATCTATCTATCTATCTATCTATCTATCTATCTGTCTGTCTGTCTGTCTGTCTGTCTGTCTGTCTGTCTGTCTGTCTCCCCTCTCGTTCTCTCTCTCTCACTCTCTCTCTCTTTCTTTCTTTTCTCTCTCTCTCTCTCTCTCTGTGAACATTTCAGACGTATTTAAATGCATAACTCTTGCAGTCATCTCAAAATACCCTTGTATAAAACATCATACATAATTTATAATGCTGTTTTACTGAGTCTACGTATTGATACCACCACACGTGTAATGTTACCTGTAGTATAGATCACGTGACCGTTTCCCCTGTAAAGCAACCGGAGTATGCACTCGGAAGTGAGTCAACATTGTTCAGGTTTACTCTTCAGTCGCCTGAATACACCAATGTTTTACATACAATTACCTTGTAAATTGTGTTGTGGCTTTTCAAGTTGAACTTGATTATGAGAGTAAACATAGCAAAGTAAACCAAAAGGTAACCCATACCTAACCATAGAAAAAGTGGATATAAACATTCGCTGCGCCGTATATACATGAATACATGAGATGAATTCCTTGTCTAGTGGTTGGGAGTACTCAACCTTCAAAACATGCTATGACCCGAGACTCATATAATTTAATTCATACACTTGTACAGCGTGTCGTTTATAACAAATTGATCATATAAATTTAGGAATTTTACAGATCAAAGACAATTAAAAGGGGAATGATCTCGACTACAATGACTCGCTTAGGTTTGATAAATTGGTTATTTATTGAGAGGAGGGAATCGAGGAGACACAGCATGCTTCTTTTGTTACAGAATTCCAAATTGAAAAAAAAAACGTCGACGGGATTAAGCAAGTAGAATTTTTATCAACAACATCAATACTAGTCATAGTAACAACAAAAACAACAACAACAACAAGAACAACAACAACAACAATGACGACGACGACGACGACGACGACGATAACACTTCGCATTTTTAATTAGCAACAACAAGGGGAAATGTTGTCTCCTCCATTACTCTATCTCAGACGTATTGACAATTATCGCATAATCCCAACCACCACCACCACTGCCGTCGTCGCCGCACCCACCACCACCACCACCACCACCACCACCACCACCACCACAAAAAAGTACCACACCATCACCTCCACAACAACAACCCCAATATCACCTCCACACCATTACCAACATTATCATTACCACAAGAACACCACCACCACCACCACCACCACCACCACCAACAACAACAACACCAACACCACCACCAACAACAACAACAACAACACCAAAAGCAACTAAAAATCAAACAAAATGACTTATTTGAGAATCACAAGAGCAATTATTTAAGTCCGTTATCATTGCATTGTCACCACTCACTATCAAAGGGTATAAATAGCATTATCATCAACCACAACATCAAATTTTGTTTACCCAGCACAATCACATCCTATCGGCTAAACCCTTCATACCACCACCGCAGCGACCAGCGGAGATAGCACTACAGAACCACGGCTATCAAATTCGATATACCCTGACTACTATCACTAAGTACCCGTAACACGAATACTCAAAGCAATCATCCTCTTGGCAAGTTGTGAACCATAAGCTACCAACTATAGCTACCAGCTATCGTCACTTTGGCGACAACTAAAGTACAAGCATACTATATAATTATATAGACAACGTGTAATGATCGCAAGCCATCACGACCATGATAACAACGTCACCAGTCACTTTACACCTACCCTATACACAAACGAATAAACTGATACCGCAATGCAAAAGATCCGCATTTTAAAAGACAAATTAAGACAATATTAATTAATATAAACACGTTGATGACCAAAGCATCAGGTTGTAAAACCTAAATTTAATATTTCAACACTACTATTCCCAGGTTTAATTAATCCAAATGTCTTAATATTTAGCTTGGTAACATATGTTCAGCTGTTGTTACGCAACATCATGTTTCACATGTACACTGCATGCATTATAAAGTAAACGTTCTGTACTGTTACTGTGTACCTAGCATAAGTGTTACTGTAATTGTTATTAGGATTAATGTTAAGTGTTAAGAGTGCAGAGCAAACAATGGCGAGTACTTGTATAGAAGTTATAAAAAATACAATGGAAGCCAATTGATATATATATATATATATATATATATTATATATACGTGTGTGTATACACACATCCTCTCATAACGACCATGATAACATATAATAGATAAATAGATAGATAGATAGATAGATAGATAGATAGATAGATAGATAGATAGATAGATAGATAGATAGATAGATAGATAGATAGATAGATAGATAGATAAATAGATAGACGCTGCTAGAACCAATACAATTTCAGAAGTGTGAGGTAAGGAATTCGACTCTCTGAGGGGTTAATCCCAAAACGTCGGCTATTTTTCAACTTTTTTATGTTGACTGATGACATTTGTCTCACCAGGACTTGAAATAAACTCGTCTGGCGCTACAAAAATCCTACAGCCACTGTTTCTTTTCATCGCCGTCTGACACATGTGACACACTTCTTACCTTTAATATTAGTACATTTATTTCTGTGTGAGCCACCATTATCTTAGCAGACTATCACAGAATAAGATACATTGTAACAATGTTTTGCATGTCAATGGTTGCAATGTATCAATTGTAGTTCAATTTTTGTTTTGTCAGATAAAATGTAGCATTCTTAGTTAGATACTTGTTGCGCCAGACGATACAATGTAGCAATATTAGTAATATATCATTGAAGCAGACGATGAAATGTAGCAATGTTAGTAATATATTATTGAGGCAGACGATAAAATGTAGCAAATTAGTAGTGAGATTTGGTGGCCCCAGACGATGAATTGTTTCTCCTGAACTGGCTTAACTGTAAAATTCTATATCTCATAAAGTTCACAATTTTGACCTTTAACCTTTCATTGTCTGATTTATGAGATAAAATATAATCCGTTATTTGAAAGAAATGCTAATATTTCAAAACCAAAATATATTTAGGGATTTCAAAAATCCACTGAGTGTACTGTATCTGTGATTAATGGCAAGATTTACAGAGAAAATATGCGTTACTTGTACTTATAAGTTTGAAAGAAAAATGTTGGCGATTTTTGTTATTTTTTATTTTGTCTGATTTGCATAGATTTTCCGATAACACACAGTAATTGTGATTTTTTTCTTGAAGTCTTTTTCACGCTATAGATAGTATACAATTAAAAAATAAATAAATAAAACATTAACAATAATTCATTTCTTTATTTTCAACTAATTGAATAGATTACAAATGTGAAATCATGATATAAAATACATTGTTGTATTGACAAAAACAAAAATCGCAAAGCATTCAACACTTCATGAAAGTGACAACCAACAATGATATATACAAATAAACGAGCACGCAAACATAAAAAGAGACACACAACAACAAACACACTCACCCACACAGATACAGATAGACACGCCTTACATATACATACATACATACATACATACATACATACATACATACATACATACATACATACATACATACATACATACATACATACATACATAGTTACATACACACATACATACGTACGTACATACATACATACATACATACATACATACATACATACATACACATATATATATATATATATTTATGTATATATATATATATATATATATTTATGTATATATATATATATATATATATATATATATATATATATATATATATATATATATATATAAATAAATGCATACATATATATTATTGTGTTGTGAATGACTTAACCATTAAACAGACTTGGCTGCTACCAGCTGCTACAAAGCCCGCTTCCGTGTAATGGACAAGTGGCAGCTGGTACGCTGGTAACGTTGTCGACCTTCAAATATTTGATATTGGTTTGTGACATTAAAATATTAACTAAATATGATGAATACTTGACGGCAACAGCATGGCCCTGGCAAAGCAATGTGGGCTACATTCACGCGGGGATTTGGTAAATTCGGAGATTTGGTAGCGTTCGGTTTGTACATTAAATCCCCCTGCTCCTGCACATGTGGGTATGTGCATGTGTATATACCAATCAGGATTTTAGACGCTTGTTGTAAAATCATTTGATGATGTATTTTGTCTTCTGAATCGTAAATTATAACCCCACCCCTCTTTCCCGCCAACAATAGCAATAAATATCTTGATAGAGTTTAATGTACATTTTGCAGGTTTTGAGGCCCTTGCAATTATTATCACGGCCAAGTATCTGTTGACCTTGAAAACTGAGATTCTTGACCCCCTTTCAATGCCAAGTGTTCTCTCTCCGAGTCATAAAAATCATGGTTTTTTTTGTATTTTAATGATAAAAAAATCATGTTTTTTATTAGAGACATTTTTGTAACACAACACAATACAAGTGTATGTATAGTGTAGAATTACTTGATTAGTAGTTATGAATTATGGGTAACATGTTGTATAAACGTAGTGACATTTTCGTTAGAAAAAGGCGCCAACATCTAAATATAAATCCGACGTGTTTTATGGCTTGTGAAAATTTTCACACTAAATAAATAGAAAATAGAAAGTTTTAAATGATGAAAAGATAACGTAAACAGCATACAAATTGTTAGACCGAGGTGAGTGCTATCTACTTTGATTTAACTTTCAATAGATAAAATGTGTCTATATATTGTAAATAATATTCCACCTCGTACAAAAATGAATAAATACAGTTTACGTTTGACGATTACACATTTATTTTTCTAATTTATTTGGCATTTAAAGTGAAACATAATGCTATAAAGACAAAATAAAGACGATAATTGTGCCATAAATGGAAATGTAAAACAGCATGGCCTCCGAAAATTGATCTGATCCTCGCAATCACATCTTCTCCGGGGGTCGCACTTTTTAGCACGTCAAGTGTGATAAACGCAAAATCGCAACTAAATAATCTTGAAGCTTGCGTAAAATGAGCGTAAACTGACTTTAATGTAGTGCGGTAGGTGTTTCAGAGTGAATGTCGAAACAAATTCGTGTCCCATATTTATACATTAATAACTGTCAGTAGTAGTCAAGGCAGACTTATGAATTAATGGGAGTCCCGCTGCGTACTATCAAGCCAACACGGCGCTTCTAATTAAAAACCCAAGCAAAGGGAACTGGCATGTCGCTCGTCTTCTCGACTGATATCTGTTATTAACGATGGCATTGATAAGCCGTTTAACGCTGTCAAGAAGAGTGGCTGAGAGAAAGGGTTGGTACAGTTTTCATGTCAGTTTACGCGGCATAATCATTAGCGATGTTTTAGTCGGTGTATTCCGAATATTGCTTTGCCCTCCGGCAACGTTTTTAGTCATTGGGAGAAAGGTGACAGACGATTTCAGCGCAGAGACATTGGGGTTTTTTTTTAGACAGGCACCTGCCTCGGAGTTAGCAAGCACTTACACGAGTAGGGACGCACACATCGTGTTGTAACATGGCCGGTGCAATTTTTTAAAACCTAATTTAACTACAATGATGGAATTGTTCGTAATTGCTCGCTTCTCTCTGCCTAGCAGGGAGCCTATGTACTTCATTAACTTAAAGGGAAAAATACAGTGTCAATGGTAATGAGGAATACACATTAAGAGAACAGTTATTAATACAACTCATCATCAACATGTCCGACATTTATAACTTAATGAAAAATACATGAAATTTGACTAAATTGCCTCTCTCTCTCTCTCTCTCTCTCTCTCTCTCTCTCTCTCTCTCTCTCTCTCTCTCTCTCTCTCTCTCTCTCTCTCTCTCTCTCTCTCTCTCTCTCTCTCTCTCTCTCTCTCTCTCTCTCTCTCTCTCTCTCTCTCTCTCTCTCTCTGAAGCGATTGGTAACTTCGAAGTTACAGACATACGGTAACGCAACATATATACACTATATCGTATATGTCTGTCATTGAAAATGTCGTCAGAATTATTTTCCCGCCATTTTCTTCAACCAAAAGTTTTACACTTTCAAGAGAGATCTTCACTTGTTTATGTATTTATTCTGATCAAAGTGGGAGAGACTACCCTTACATGTTACAAAAAAATGTGTAATTCAAAGTGGATCCATTGTGTTGAAACGTATAACACACCATTTTGTGAAATTGGAAATGTTTACTGCAACATGGGAAAACATGGCCCGAAGGGAAATGATTCGTGTCAGGGAATACGTCAAAACTGATGATAGAAAGGGCAATTTTCGTGTTTGTGGTGACCCAGTTTGGAGAGATAACATCACCGCTCAAATGTTAATTCACATCAGTCGTGGAGGGCGCCCTATTTTGACGCCGCGCTGTATTCAATGTTAGGTGTTCATTTTCAATGGGCAGATGTGCGAGTGATTCTGTACCGTGCGGCGAATTCACGCTAAAAGCATGAACTGAAAGCGTTGAAGATGAGAAACCAATTATAAAATATAATAGATTTTGGAAAAGGAAGCCGAAATTTCAAATAACAAGGTCTGTTTCCTTTTTGTAGCCTAAATGGGTACCATACGACGAGATGGTTTCATTCGGTTAGGAAGTCACAACGGGTAAATGATCGAAGTTTGTCTTTCTTTTTAATTCCACACAATAAACCAAGCGCTGTTGAATAAATATAAATCTGAAATTCCGCTTAACATTTCGACACTGAATGACGATTTGAAAAGAAACTACAGAAGACTTTCACGGCAACAGTAGGGACAATTACAGCAATAAAAAGCTTCCATTTGTGTGATATATCTATTGGTTTCAACTGCTGACCACGCATAGAAATTATTAGTATTATTTTTTGCTAACGATGTATGCACGGTCGGCGGAAAAGCGAGCGATGAAGATATTCAAAGATATCGCCGGAAAGACTTGGCGAGTTTTGAGAGCTAATTAACTATCTATCTATTTTCCCGCTAAAATGATGGTTGGCGGGAACGATATTTCAGTCGATTTAGAGCAGAACGGTGACAGTTCTAGTAGTAAAGGGCAAGTCGGTAACGGAAGATAGAACAGTACACACTCTCTGTATCTGCCGACGATGGACTCAAAGGTCACAGCTATCCCCTCAAGTAACTCCGACAGTTTACGCAGATGGTACCAGCGGTGGATATCTACAAATTAATATAAGTATCGCGCGATTTTGTGGATTATTAACCACGACTCAGGCAAAATGAAGCGATACAAAATGTCCGCAGCGAAAATATAATTTCTGGGATAAGTTTCTGATAAATACAATTAAATCTGCCATAAAAATGTCAGCAATCGATGAATATGGAGGTCAGAATTAATGCAAAGCTTAAAATTAATGCTGAAAAGCCATTTGCAATGTATTTATATGAAATATCTGTGTACTGTCGTGAGTGTATAACGTCTGGTCACAGATGTGAAAGGATCGGCACAGCTGAGTGCGATCTTAAACAACACTAGTACTCGTTACTCCCGCCCAAATTATGCTCACAGGCACTCGGAAAGTCACGATTTCTACCACTCATATAGTTTATGTTACCGATCAGACTTCATGGATACCTTTGTTATATAAAATATTGCATTTTTTTGAGAGGGAACGTGTGTGTCGAGTCTATTAACAGGTGGTTGGAGCGCCCCCTATGGCTGCTTAACACGGACAGCTCCAAAGTCGCGCTAATTTAGAAATAAAAATAAAATTTATCTCCGATATTATCGGCTGTGGAGAGAAAGTATGGTACATAAGAGGAGTCGATGCAGCTATTTGTAACATCGTTAATTAGTGTCCTCAGCGAAGAAACTATCACGCCAAACCCAGTTGTATTTTTGGCGATTGCAATTTTCTCTTAATGCCTGACAGTCACGCAATGTTCTTCTCATCAGCGGAGGCACCCCCCAATAATGATGCACTCCTTTTGTCAGTTCATCAACGTACATGAGATCATAACTGTCTGTCATTTTCCCTGAAGGTTAAATCACACAACTGGTTTTGTTAACAACTCCGCGAGACACGAATTACCCGAACTTCAACCCGGAGTCACAGACAGCATAGACTCTCGGCAGACAGGGCGTACGGCGGATGTGTCGGAATAGCTTAATGCGGTGATAGATTGACAGTCGCGCACGAAGCATATGTCTCTCCTGTGTTTGTTTTCGTTTCTACGCTCCAAGATGCAGTCGTGTGTATCTATAATTGAGTTGATAATTTTTGAACCGTTTTAAATGTTCTTCCGAAATTATGAAGTCTATACGTCGGCTTATTTTTCTTAACACAAGTAGCTTCTCTCTGCTGAGTAACAATCCATTGTATATTTACTGCGGGGAAACATAAATACTCTCTGTGAACCGTAGAATATTAAAGATACAAATATGAGTAATTAGAACGCGAAGATTCAACACCGAGAGAAGTACTTAAAATGTCTTACTTAAGCTTACATTTTTCGAGAAATATAAACTTTATTTACAACTAAAGTTCATGTTCTTAGCATATATGTCGATCATCTGTTGATGAAGAGAATCGAATGGTGGTTTAATTTCCAACAGTAATATACTATATGATATATCACTTTAGCTGCAGGTATAGCATTTTGCTCATCAGCGATCTTTCTTCCTTCCTTCATGGTCGATCAACTTCCGTTGGTTCGGTCCCCTTGGCTGCTATGACCCGTGGGTTGAACTTATTGGTAGATACAAACTAGACGTGAAACACACTGTAGTCGAAATAAATACACGAGCTCCGATGTCCCCTAGCGACACAACACTCCCTTTTACCTCGTCTATGCTTACTACATCTCCCAGCTGAATCGTAACACAATACACGCAGCAACATTCTTTACCGTGCATGAAACAAAGATAAAGTTGCCATGGAAACGGCGTATCAACATACAACGACGGCCAAAAGTTCAAAATTGAAATGATAGTAAAAGCGCTAGATAATGACAAAATATGAGATGCGAATTCTTTTCACATAAAATACGATATCAGAATTACTGCCTACTTTTTCTCTATTACTGTCAATAGTACACTGTGTTAATAAAGTGAAACCTATTCTCTGAATTTTAGCTTAACTTGAATTTCAATTTGTCACAACTTATATTTTTTTAAATGGCACGTTATATCTTATTGACATGATTGTGGAGTAGAAAGGGGTGGGGATGGGGTAGGGGTGGGTTGAACAGGGATAGTAGTCAGAGTGTTTCCAAACATGCATGTAGTTCAATTTTTGTCTGACGTTGTCGTGCCTTGTTTTGTTTCATACTAAGAATACCCAATAAAATTCTTAGTTACAAGTTGTGCAAGAAAGTAATGGGAGGTGGGGGGTGTTAAACTTGGATAGCACTCGGAGTCAAACTCGGAGTCTTTCCAAATATTGTGTTTCGTGTGTATTAAGAAAAACAAATAAAATTTCTTGGTGACAATATTTTACAAGAATGTGATTGGTTAAAACAATGTGAGTTCAAAACAAAACAAAACAACAACAACAACAGCAACAACAACAACAACAACAATAACAACAACGATAAGCTGGTCCACTGGAAAATGAACAAAATACCCTTCTGTTAAAAAAACATTGCAAACTTCTTACTCCCTTCGTATGTCTTACAGTGTTTAAATATTGATGACGGTTGAGTATTTATTTCGGATTTTTAATTTAGGCGTAAAAAAATGTGTGGTTCCAATTACATTCAGTTTTAAAATAGGCGGGGTAGGTAGATTTTTTATTTTAGTTTTTAATTTTTTTTCATATGTGAGTGTCTAGTTCAGGTAGTTATGTTTTCTGTTGTTTTTCATATGGTCTATTTGTTATTGGCTTCTTCTCATCAGATGTACAACCATTACAGATTGGAAGAACAGTTTTATATTGTCTTTTTAAATTGATATCTGTTTCCGCATCCACTATTTCTTGCGAGACTTCACAATTTTCGCGATTATCTTTTGTTTCTTGAATATGTAAAACAAAGTTTACGGTCGGCAGTGTAAAACTAGGTGGGGGTCAGGTAACCAGAACCAAACAAACCTTATAAAACAACTTTATCATGGCTTTCTACTTGAACAATCACTGTGAAACAACATATATCAAGTCCTTGTTTGTAATAAATTGCAAAAGATTAATATGTGTGTGTAAAATTTTTGTTATCGTACGTACTATAACATCTGTAAAAGGCACCCTTTTCTGTGTCATAGCTTTTGTACCACCTGATCTATTTTTTTTTAATTTTCTTAGACAAATGTGACAAAATTTACATCATAATCTCGATGTAAACTTACACTTTACAATAAGGCAAAATAATCATTGTTATCCGAGATTTTAAAATGTTACATTTATCAGCAAAGTATTTTTTTTTTAAAAAGCGTAAGAAAATAAAAAAAAAAACCCACTGAGCTGCTTTGTTTCTGTATTGCTTTGTTTTCTTCTGTTCTCTTTATTATATTGTGTCTTCATTGTTTAGCATGTTTTCATTTTCAACAAAGTCGATATAAATATTACGAAAATTACATTTCTGTATTATTTAATTTTTTAATTTTTATGCGTTATGCCACACACATACAACCGCTAAAAATAAATGCATACAACATCAAAAGAAAACTAGGAGATGCATGATAAGTTCTAATTATATCTCTTTTTATGTAGTAATAATTCTTTTTAAATAGTGTTTCCGATGACCTTAGTTTAAGCCGTCGAGATTTAAAAAAAAAATTACATCCAAAAAGGTAAAAATTATGACAATTTATTTTTATTTCCATGGTGATTTTTTTTTGGCAAATATCTTTGGTTACTTTCTTTTTTAAATCACATTCCAGAGAGAAATGATGTCATTTCAGCCTATAACAGCACAGTCTGTATATTGTGTTTGTCTACTTCTGAATCACATAATTGTCTTCATTTACTTCTTCTACACCTCATTAATTGTTACGGAAGTATTTTGACCACCGAGTATCTTGTCTTTTGGTCGAAGTAATTGAAAAATAAAATGTAATAAAATCACGACCTAGCTTCTCCATTTTCTGATTTAGAAGTCATGTTATCAGAAACAAATATTTTTTTTGCCTTAGTTTGTTTTTCTTAGTTTTTGTAGAAACGTGGACTATTTTATTAAAATATGTTTCTGATGAAATCCTTTCATATCAATGGTGGGGGGAAGTCACGTGGGTATACTATGCACTGTGAAAACAGACACAACAAAGTTTAATTTTAAATCTCTAAATCAATTTTGACGACACCATTAAAACAAGTTACACCATACATTGATCCAATAGGTCGTCTAAAATATAAACCTTTAAATTCATATTTTGACATCATTTCAAAAAAAAAGTATTTTTGGCGGGAAAATAATTTCTGCTAGAAACTTACCAGACGACATTTAAAAGTTGTTTTAAAGTGTTTTCTAAGTTTGCTTTTTCGACCGTTTTGGTTATAAACAAATCAGATATAATAAATCCGTCTAACATATAATTAAACAAAAGTGCAACAAGTAATGTCGTCAAAAGGGTGTAATTCCAGAAAGTCCTATAGTCTAAACTGTCTTAGAGATCACACTTTTGAGATAGGTTTGCTGCAAGCAGTCAACAATGCTCTAATTTCAATTTTATTTTACTACACTTTCACTTGGGGATGAATGTTACATTTTCTATGCTTTGGGCAAAACCCGGTGTTACTTTCGCTGAAACTCTACACTTAAATACCTCTAATTTGATGTCGACGAAACACGAGGAAAGAAAATTGTAGCGACTTATTTTCAGTTTCCACGTTCACTTGACTTACATCTCATTAAAAGACAATTGCAATTGTTTCGGTTGGTTAGTCGAATCTCTTCTTTTTTAAACGCATCCTTTCTGCCTATTCTGTCGCGGTGCAGATGACGCATGCGCATCAGGGTCAACCTAGCAAAGCGTGTGTATTGACAGTTTGTTTTTTTTGGGGGGGGAGCGTTTTGGTCACGCTGATTTGTGAAGGTTTGTGTAGGATCTAGAATTATAGATATGAAATGCATGCCAGCCTTGGGCAAAGAACGACACCGAATCATATATTTTCTTCTGCGCATTGATCTTTAAAAGTCGTCCCCCGCTACTCTATTTGTTGTCGTTTCCCAAACTAAATGCATATTTCGCCCTCAGCTTTAAATGCTTTCTACGATTCCGTGTCGACGTCACGGTCTATAGCTTAGAGAGAAGTAAAACACATCACCAGCTCTGGTGTAATTTAAATGTTTTGGACGAAGACTGAAGGGGCCGAGCTCGTTGCTATTAGATACACTTAACTCGTTAGATGAACGGGATGCAGAGCTGGTGAAGTCATGACAACGAGATTTCCTGATGAATCTCTGGATCTTAGTCACAGCTAATTCGTTAGCATCAAGATCAGATCGCATAGCTTCGACTCATTTCCGGTTTTTGTCAACTGTGTACAGATAAATGCTAAAATTCGTGTGGTTTGGGAAGTTGAACTCAAATGTTCCTATCGAGTCCAAGCATCATCAGAAACACGGCGATAGTGTCGAAACTCAAGGTTTGCTCATCAGGGTGCGCCTCAAAAACAACTTTCACGATGGGGTTGCCATAGCAACTGCATCCTGACTCGCAAAAGTTGCTTCTCTCCATACGAATTGGTCTCCCTTCCGGCGATGCCGTCTCACACTACTCCCCCAGAAGACGGCTTTGTGTCAAAGATGTACTATTCGGGTATAAAAAATTCAACTATTAACGGCGGGTAGGAGCCATGGGGACCACGCTTTGGTGTGAATAATAAATTCGCACGTCCCATCTGTCCACCCAACGGATCATCGTGTGACACTAAAACATATTTTAGTACTTAATATTTGAAAGCAGCATATGTTGGGATTATAATATGGCAGGCAGATTGATGGCTCGGCTACGCGCCTTAAACCCGTGGCAATATGTGCCTTATTTTCAGTTGTCGAAGTGGTAGCATTTCATTAATAACGTAACGACATCGACGAGGACATTTGTTTTAGCATTTTTTTTGGCGAACTATAATTTGTGCCAGCAGGTCCTAGCCGATTAACAACTACTGTTTGTACCTTTATTTGGCGGGAGTTTGTTACTCCTGACCCGTCGTGTCAGTCGCGTAATAACTGCCATTACAACAGCCGACTAGATTGTCAGATTAAATGCCAGTTTTCCCTCAATTTTCGACACAATCTAAGGGATGTAATACCAGCAACGTCTAACACTAAAAGCCGGCCCTCGGGCTATATGCCACAAGATCACATTTTCAAATATTTGGTCACGGCCACCATTTCTATCTTTTAGCGGGAAATAAGTCGTCCCTATTAAAAAATACATGAGTATAAAGTGTTTTCCTGTGACGGATTATCTACGGCTCAAAATCCGATCTTTATTGTCAGTAGGAAATGATGACCAAAATCATGTTGTAACCGAAAGCGGGAGGGAACAAAAGGTGGGCTTAAATAGTGCATGCGAACGTTAAAAAAGAAAAGAGGAAATATTTTTGAGGAATGTCAAAACTAGTAATTGGAGTAAGTCGTAACGTATCATTATTAAATCTTGTAGTTGTTCTTCTGATCTGTTGAGGCAAATGTTGACATTGTTTCCCGCCGTTTTAATAGGTTCTGGTTCAACGCGGTTGATACTCAAAATTTAGTTTAAATTTTCTGTTAATTGGCAGCAATGAAATAATGGTTGTAATTGGAATAATACATCAGTACGAACAGATAACTAATTTATCTTGATCAGCCACTTACTTTGTCTCTCTTTGTTTGTTTGTTTGTTTGTTTGTTTGTTTGAACGTACGTACGTACGTATGTATGTATGTATGTATGTATGTATGTATGTATGTATGTATGTATGTATGTATGTATGTATGTATGTATATATGTATGTATGTATGTAGAAAGAAATGCATATGGAACTTATAAATCAGTCCGTATAAATAGCTGTTAAATACGACGTTACGTTATGTATGTATGTATGTCTGTCTGTCTGTCTGTCTGTCTGTCTGTCTGTCTGTCTGTCTATTTTACCCGAAATTGAAAATTGGAACTCATCAAATTTCAAAATAAATTATGTTTCAATTTTTACTCCTCTTCACCCTGTCATAAACTTGAAGAGGTATGAAAAAATAATTAATAAAAAGCTTATGAGCTTGTAAATTTAGAGACTTGAAATTTAGATATCAAGGAGAAATAAGCTGTCTGTTTTGTTGAAAGCGCGGGAACCCACGATCGTCTGCGTCTTTACTAACAATGAAAGGAAATTTTAGAACTCGTGTTATTGTATACAAAGAAATTGGTTCCGTTATTCTCAACGTCAAAACTTCGCACCTTTTTATACAATTTCTTTTATATCGGGTCAGTTCATTTTTACAGTGTTTGAATTTGATATATTTTTATGGTTTTGGTGTCAGAACCCGAGTAGACTCAGGTTGAGGCTGATACAAATATATATATATATAAACCTTACTGAATAGGGAAAGCAAGCTAAAATGTAGTCGCTATTATAACAGTTAGTGGGTTGGGAGGAGTCGCCATTGTATCCAGCGTAGCCCGTCATTAGGCTCCGTAAATGACTGCATGCTGGTCGAGTTTGATGACCCTATTTCTCTATAAAACACAGCAGTTGTCATGGAGAAAAAAAAGACGGGCGACTTGTCTTTAGGGATGCTGCAATGCATTATAACTGGTCTTTCGTATACTGCATTAACATCGCGTTTACTTCTGTGAAAATGAACGTAAAGTTTTCAATGGCGATATAATAATGAGTTTGATGATAGGACTACAATGCTAGGATTTGTATCCTTTATCGTCCAATTTAAAGAATCTATTGGCAAATTATAGCATATTGCTTCGATGTCTAATTTGTCTATGGGAGCCACCTTAGTTCTGTCCAATCTATTTTATAATTGTATCTGATGAATACATACAGAGGGAGTAAACATTTGTTGTTATTCTCTGTGGAGAAACCCGAGACGTTGCAGTGTAACGGGAGATGCTCCCATCTCTACTATTCTCTGACGAAGTTGAGTTCTCATCTCCGATGTAAGGACAAAACTGTAGTTCGTCCTGACTAATCCCCGCGCCTTTCAATACAAGCTCGCATACAAATGTTATGGTCCATCGAAACACAATGGATAATTAGTGAAACAGAGGCCAACTACCGTAGGGAGATTACCACCTCACTTTCTATCGCTTCCCCCTTCTCGCTTCTTTTCAGTCCGCTCTCAATAGCAAATTAATGAAGCATGTGGCTCCACGAGATTACCTTTGCCAAAACAATTTGCACGGAAGTGCCAAAACTACCAAATTAAAATCAGCAAAAAATGAGTTTCCCTATCATTTTGGTGTAATACTGTCTAACTATGAGGTCATCCTTACCAGATCAATAACACATTACCAACGATATTTCATATTAATAGATTGTTATCGTCTGCGCACATTTTGGCGCCATTTCTACTATGAGCAGATTTTTTTGTACTCATCATGCATAACTCTAACACAGCCATGGCAACGCATCCAACTATATACAACCTTTATTTTGTTTGTATATTGGTGCGAAAAAATGACAGAAATATTTCGAAGAAAATTTTTGGATGTTCAAGTTATAATGTCACCGGCAATGCAACAGTGTACGAGAATAGCTGGTAGTCGTCTGGTACTACGCAATCATAAAAACTTTCTTGAAACCGACAATGTGTTCTCGTTCTGCTGCTTGTCGGAGAGCGACAGCACTTTACTTCGAAGACAAATGAAAACTGGCGAAGGACAATTTTGAACCACAATGCACCAACCAATCAAATGTTTAGATTTTTTAACCTTTGGCTAGCTCCAATTTTGCATCTGACTACACAAAATTACTCAGGGTTACAAAATCACATTTCGCATCATCAAATAAATCGGCATAAACTACAGTTCAAAAGTTTATCAAGGAAACTGTCACAACTTATTTAGAAAAAAGGGCAAAACCAACTGCTAAGAATGAGCTCTACACAAAGGTTCAGTTCTGCCGTAAAGTGGTGTCGGAATAGACATCCGGCAAAGTTCTGCAAAGGTGAAACGACTCTTTTCCTCTGCACCTTGAAACAAACAAACGGGAAGGAGGGTTACCATGGCAACCTCAAACGCCAGGGAAGTCATCAGGTACAGGTTTGTCGGTGGTGCTAGATTGTACGGGTAGCCTGTCGGCATTAATTATGATAAGTCATCACAGGATCAGCAGCAATGGCAGATTTCATTAAACGTGTACTAAAACCGTTCTAATATCTTGGCACTCTGCCAAATCGCAACAGAGAATCAACATTCCAACTCCCCAATTATTATCTTGTCTTGAGCTTTTTTTAAATTCCTTCTTAAACACCCCTCCTCCCCAACTTAAATCCATGAATGTTGAATTGAATTGAACTTTGAACCAGAAAAATGAGAATATAACATAAAGCAATTAAAAAAATATATACAATATATAGCTAACAAAATAGTACAAATATTTACAATAAATGATAGTATGTTCACACGCACCCAAATATTGTCAGGACCCCCCCCCCCCAAAAAAAAAGGGGGGGGGGGGAGAGAAAAAGGTTGACCACTGCCTGAAAACGCGACCTCTCCCCCTCTTGATACTGGTAACGTGGTTGACAGTTGTAATTAATAATGGAAGGGATGAGTGGGTATAGACAATTAGGACATATGGTCCGCAACCAAGCTGCTACATTTACTGATCTTACACTGTTCAAGTGTCAATCGTGTCAATAGTAATCATGACCTTTTATGCAGACGACATCTTTCCCTATTAACATCATACAGCCCCGTTAACCTAAAAATCACTTTTGTTTAAATCGTCCATTTTTCCCTCTGATTCGTCCATTGTATAAGTAATTTGCATATTGTACTGTAAATTAGTAGGCGTGTCATTTGATTTAGAAATCGAGTTCTGGTATTCTGTATTAATTATCGTTTAACAAGTGTAGTGTGCAAACAATATGTCGAACAGTTTCAATATTAACGTAGAAGTGCAACTTGAAAAATGCAAATATCGTTCACAATCAATTCAACGTTCCTTTTTTTTCAATTATAATGAAAGTCACAGAGCAAAAGGGTCCGGGTGGGTATATTGGTTAGCTCAATTTTCAAAAACGAAAGAGGTCGAATTTTGCGAGTGAAAATTAAAGCAATCATAAACACATGACTTCATTTTCAGCACAGGATTCGTACTAAAAGCTTTAATAAAGCAACGTCACGTAGACATATTTACGTTTATAGTTACAAATAAAAGAAAACGAAAGAAAAAAGGCTGTACCAAAGTTGTTAAGCAAATGAGGTTTTCAGCAGACGATATTTGTGCAGTCATATGATTACCGCCAAAATTTCATATTGATAGTCTGTGGGAGTAATTCATTCGGCAAATGGCGGGAAGCGAGGCCATAAGTTCGAACGACTGCAAATATTATATCGTCATCGTGTAAAATGTCAGTCGAATTGTTGATAATAGCCCGGAAGTGGGTCGAAACAAACAGAATGTTTATATTACTATTAAAATACTATCGGCTCCATTGAGATAAAATTGAGGATACTCGTAAATTTATATTTTTTTTGTTAAAATGGAAATTTGTAATGAATGGTGATAGTTAACTCGTTTTTTTCTAGGGATGTGGAAATAATCTACATCGTCTAGACGGAAGGAACGGACTCTGTTGTTTCAATAATAGCTCGGCATTGTAGATTTTCAGCTGTATTTTATGATAGAGTGTTTTCTTTAGATACTGGGGGAAGACATCACCGCGCCTCCCAGTCACATCTTCCGTGGTTTCACGTCAGAGTGTCAGGCGAAATTGACATTTCTAATAAATTGGACGGGGAAATAAGGAAAGTATGTATGCCAGGCAACAAAAGAGCCAGGCGAATGAAAAGAGAGAGCATACGTTTGGACGTGCGAATGTAATGATTCTGTATGACAGATGTGAATATGTCGCATTAAGCAGACGACTTTTAAAACAATTTTTACTCTACGGAGAATTCCGATCGCGACTTTTTAGTATTTCTTTTTTCATCTCTAACTTGATTTGTCAACGTACAGTAGCAGCTACATTACACAAATTATTTAATGGTCTGTCTATTTAGCAGACTAGTGTAGCCCATAGACCCAGTTTATTGAGCGTAGCGTCGAATCAATGTGATCTTCCCTCTAGAGAGGAGACTCTTTTACTTACGCAGATATTTGCACGCATGTTCTCAGTCGCTCTGTCTCTATCTGAAAGTATGATCTGAGTCAATGAAAATATCATAATTATGCTTTTCGTAGCCGATGATTGATATGCGAGGATTTTTCAAGATTTCCATGGCAATATAACCGTTTTAGCCGTGAATATTATCACCCTATGTTGTGTAATTTGCATGTATATTCATACTGCAACTAACACTTTTGTGTGGCTAGAAAGAGCTTTCCAACAACTTGTCAAAGACTCTTAACAACCCTTTCATCTGCCTTTCCCCTTTTTTATAAAAAAAAAACTGTCTTCGTCTTGTCGCCTAGCTTTCACACTACACAATTTCCTAGCGGTGCCGGTAACACTTGAGAGTTGCTAGCGATAGGCTGGGCTATACAACCTATTTCTACAGATTTGTGTACACCTTCTATAGGAAAATTGACTACTTGTGGACGCCCAACGCTTATGTCATCAGTTCGTATTGTACATCAACGAGAAAATCTATATGGGAATGAATAAGCAAAATAAAACGCATCTCGTCCCATTATCTTGTTCACAGAATTATATTGTTTTTAATATTGAAAGAGCGCCTTTTGTCTTGCCAACAGCCTTAGAGAGGTACTTTACGGGTTGAAAGAATAAAAAGTGTAGGGCGGTCACAGTTGTAACATTATTTTGGTTTTCTTTCGCAATGTAGCTCCCGTTTGCCTGCTTGGTTGTCGCTGTAGCTCGTTACTTACTTGGATATACGACGGTTGCCTTACTACACGATCAGGCTCAACATGACAGTACACCTATGTTGAGTATGGATAACATTTTTTACTGTTTACGAGCACGACTCTTCGGTTTGAAGTTTAACAACAACAGGGAGTGAAAGTCGTTAACGGTGGGGAGGACAGACAGACAGACAAGACGTGCTTTCTATTTCAATGGGTAAGTCAGTTAGTTATTCCGCAATCTGAATTTCTGAGTTTTCGTTTCTCCTTCCCTGTCAGTTTTGATAGTCTGTCAGTCAAGCGCTATCACGTGGGAAAGATCAGAACTGACCTCTAGCTCCCAGTCACTCGTTTGGGGCTGTGACAGCTCCCCGAGTCTTCAACCATCCAAGGCTACCAAGTGTATCATGGGTTACTAAAGGCGTTGTCAAATTTGTACATCGAGGCTCAGTTGTTGTCTCTTATGATTTCGCTTCTCACCAACGCCGCGCAATAAAAAAGGGTGTTTCGCTGGTTGCAAAATAGGTTGGATTTCAGTCAAAGTAAAACGTATTTGTAATATCAAACGATCTACAAGTGTTGATAAATGTAAATTGTCGGCACATGGAGTGTGTTTTCGTTGAATATGGTTCATTGAGATGCAAAATACGTCAAAACAAAGAATAGAAAAAGTGGTGACAGTACAAATGACGAGTGAAGTTCAGTAGGCTACGTTTTACCCACGGTTCGGAGGTCTTAGTCACCGATTCTTAAAGTGATCGAAAGCCGTATCTGAGCGGTTACTGCCCGCGGCTAAA